>NC_084754.1:20632768-20845268 GCF_033978785.1 Entelurus aequoreus
TTGCTGGTCACATGGCTTACAGCGCATCCCGACATTTTTAAGTACAAAACCCAAAACCAGTGAAGTTGGCACATTGTTTAAATCGTAAATAAAAACAGAATACAATGATTTGCAAATCCTTTTCAACCTATATTCAATTGAATAGACTGCAAAGATAAGATACTTAATGTCCGAACTGGAAAACGTTATTTTTTGCAAATATTAGCTCATTTGGAATTTGATGCCTGCAACATATTTCAAAAAAGCTGGCACAAGTGGCAAAAAAGACTGAGAAAGTTGAGGAATGCTCATCAAACATTTATTTGGAACATCTCACAGGTGAACGGGCTAATTGGGAACAGGTGGGTGCCATGATTGGGTATAAAAGCAGTTTTCGTGAAATGCTCAGTCATTCACAAACAAAGATGGGACGAGGGTCACCACTTTGTGAACAAATGGCGTGAACAATTTTTTGATTACAATACTATTAACCATACAAAATCCTCCATATTGTTTTTTAATTGGGATGAAAGGTCAAACCCAATCGTAAAAAATCCATTCGTCAATGCTCAAGAGCGATTTACATATCTTAGGGTCAAGATGGTATGGCATGGTATGGTATGGTATGCTCTTTATTGTCCTTGCATAAGTACAGCGGAATTTCATTTTCACTACAAACCCATTCAAGATTGGACAAACATTGCACAGGATTACACAACAGGAACTGTGATGGGACGCCACTATTAAAAAAAAAATCATATTATGTTTACAAATTCAGAAAATATCTTCCTGGACAGATCAGGACTTTGAATATGACCAATGTATGATCATGTAAAGACTTGGTATCTGATTGATACCTTTTCATTTCATTTTCATTTCATTTCTTTTTATTCCTTTCATAAAAATGCATATATACAAGCCATGTACAGTTGACACTTTCATTGTTTTTTAGTTTCTTATACATTTCCATGATCAGAAAGGAGCAGATGTAAGAATACTATTCTTATATTTATCTGCCCCCTTTTTAACACACATTATTTAGATGACTTTATAACTGTTCCCTCCACCAACACCCGAACTCCAACATACTTTTAATTTTCGTTTAAGCATTTTCAAAATGACACGTCCAATCAAAATCAAAAAGCAGTTTGATATAATTCCAGTTGTCTCTTTTTGTAACTCTTTTTAAATTCAAAGATATTCTTGCAACTTTTTAAGTCTTTGTCTAGAGAATTCCATGCTTTCACACCAACAACAGACAAGCACATTTGCTTCAAATTTGTTCGCACTCTTGGATGTTTAAAGTCATACGGCCTTCTGTGGTTCCCATCTTCAGACGTGAACACAAATAACTTTTGTAAGTCCTTCGGAAGAACTTTATTTCTAGCTTTGAACATCACTAATAGAATATGCAATTCTACAATGTCTTTTAGTTTTAATAATCCTGACCTAATGAAGAGTGGATTTGTGTGGTCTCTATATCCTACTGTAAAAATTATACGTATGGCTCTTTTCTGTGAAAGAAATAGAGGCATTATGTTGCTGTGATATGTATTTCCCCATATTTCTGCACAATAATTTAAATAAGGTAAAATAATTGAGCAATATAACATTCTCATTGTATTATACGGGAAACTGTATTTAACCTTGTTCAAAATAAATAAACTTTTAGATACCTTATTTTTCACATGCAATATATGAGCTTTCCATGTCAACTTTTCATCTAAGATGACCCCCAGAAATCTGATTTCAGACACCTTCTCAATTTTCACATTGTTTATGGATAAACTAACTTCTATCTTTCTTTTATTACTGAATACCATAAATTTAGTCTTTTCCAAGTTTAAAGATAATTTATTTACATCAAACCACAATTTTAGTTTAACCATTTCCTCTTCAATATTATCGGCTAAGATTTTCAAGTCATCTCCTGAACAATATAAATTAGTATCGTCTGCGAATAATACGTACTGTAAAATTTTCGAAACCTCACAAATATCATTTATATATAAAATAAAAAGTTTAGGTCCTAAAATCGAACCTTGTGGAATTCCACATTCAATATTCATACATTCTGACCTATGATCATCGATCTCAACATATTGCTGTCGTTATTGTAAATAGCTGGTTCACCAGTCCAGTGCAATTCCTCTAACTCCATAAGTATATAATTTAGAAATAAGAATTTGATGATCTATAGTGTCGAATGCCTTCTTTAAATCAATGAAAACTCCTATTGTGTATTTATTTTGATCAATTGCAGTTGTAATATCTTCAATAATGTTCATGATGGCCAAGCTCGTAGACCTATTTGATCGAAATCCATACTGACTTTCATTTAATAATTTATGTTTTTCAATAAAGCAGTCTAATTTATTAACAAACAGTTTTTCAAGCACTTTTGAAAATTGAGATAGGACAGATACTGGTTTATAATTACCAAATGTATGTTTGTCTCCAGTTTTAAATAAAGGTATGACCTTAGCTGTTTTCATACTGTCTGGGAAAACTCCTACTTTAAAAGAACAATTAATTATATAATGTAATGGTTTAATGATGCAATCAATTGTGTTTTTTATTATTTTCATGTCAATACCCTCATTGTCTGTTGAGGTCTTGTTTTTTAGTTTATAAACCACAGATAATATTTCATTTTCAGTCACTTCACTAAGAAACATTGACTGCATAACCCTATTTTCCCTTTTCCAGATATATATATATATATATATATATATATATATATATATATATATATATATATATATATATATATATATATATATATATATATATATATATATATATATATATATATATATATATATATATATATATATATATATATATATATGTATATATATATATGTATATATATATATATATATGTATATATATATATATATATGTATATATATATATATATATATGTATATATATATATATATATATATTGTATATATATATATATATATATATATATATATATATATATATATATATATATATATATATATATATATACAATATATATATATATATATATATATATATACAATATATATATATATATACAATATATATATATATATACATATATATATATATATACATGTATATATATATATATATATATGTATATATATATATATATATTGTATATATATATATATATATATATATATATATACATATATATATATATATATATATATATATATATATATATATATATATATATATATATATATATATATATATATATATATATATAAGAAATACTTGAATTTCAGTGTTCATTTATTTACACATATACACACACATAACACTCATCTACTCATTGTTGAGTTAAGGGTTGAATTGTCCATCTTTGTTCTATTTTCTCTGCCACTATTTTTCTAACCATGTTGAACACCCTCTCTGATGATGCATTGCTGTGTGGCACACACAAAAGTGCTTTCATCAAATGCATTAGAGTCTGGAATCTTCCATCTCTCCCTAGCATGGCCCAAAACCGGTCAATCTTTGCTTCCTGGGGAAGATCTTCACTACCAAGCACTTGGTAGTCCACTACTTCTTCCCGGAGGCTATCCAGGTCCAATCGCAGCTGCGGCTTGGAACTTACAAGCGTATTTCTTCATCTTACTCGTCGTCGGCGTCGCCACGGCTGTATCTTCCTCGTTCTTCTGCTTCGTCTCCTTGTTGTGTGCGCAGTTGTGCACTGCACTCTCTAAAAGCTGTAGATGTTATTGTCACATATGCATGTACAGTAGATGGCAGTATTGTCCTGTTTAAGAGTGTCACAACATTGCTGTTTACGGCAGACGAACTGCTTTACGGTAGACGAAAACGTGACTGCTGTTGTTGTGTGTTGTTACCGTGCTGGGAGGACCCAAGAACTCGCCCTCGATCATTCTACAGTTATAACGGTATTGGGCAGACACGCTGTTTATATTATGGGAAAGCGGACGTGAAAACAGGTCAGGTCCGCATGGAGCTGGAGGGGGCGTGGCCTCCAGCTCGGCCTGATTTCCGGGAGATTTTCGGGAGAAAATTTGTCCCGTTTTCGGGAGAGGCGCTGAATTTCGGGAGTCTCCCGGAAAATCCAAGTATGTGTTACATATATATATATATATATATATTTTTTTTTTTTTTGCATTCTTCTTTAGTTGCTTTATTGAGTTTACAAACTCCCTGGCGCTGTTTTGTACTGTTTCTGTACTTGTTTTGATTATTTATTTGTTTTTTATTGTATGTAAATGTTGAATGTTATAAATAAAGTTTTAAAAAAATAAAAACATTTAAAAAAAGACTCCGACACTTGCCGTCAGGGTGCGCAATACAACGTAAACAGTTGGCCAACCAAAAAGTAACCACAGAACCCTATACGATATACTCTTTGGCTGTCCTCACTCAGGTCCGCACGGACCTGGAGGGGGCGTGCCTTTTGTCCGGCTGGAAATGGGGAGAAACTCGGGAGAATGGTTGTCCCGGGAGATTTTCTGGAGAGGCACTGAAATTCGGGAGTCTCCCGGAAAATTCGTGAGGGTTGGCAAGTATGCTAATACCGGTATATATCGGATACTGGTCTTCCAACTAAAAATACTGCGGTACCAGTTTTGGTCCATATCGCCTAGCCCTATTCACAAGTCTATGTAAAACTCCATGTTCCACACAATTTCATGCAACCAAAAAAAAAGGCTTCATGGCAAAGTCTGCCTCTTTAGTAAAGAACCTGCCTTCATTCACGATTTACGCACTTTGGCCTGACTTACTGTACACAGGGCAGGATAGGTGGAGAAACGTGCGTAACTTCAAGTGCGTAAAAAAACACTAAAGCGCAAACGGGAGAATGGGTCCTTATGCTTGTATATTTCCCTCTAAGTCTGTGTGTTCATGTGAAGTTGTCCGGGTGCTGACAGGAACCTCTTTGGCGCTAGTTTACTCTGACTGTGTGCAGGATGACAATAACCATCGCTGAAGCAGCGACTAGGCTGAGAAGTGACCCGCCATGACTGCACTGCTTTTTCCAGGTCTTCCAGAATGTCCGGCACGATCACTTGCTCGGCCACAAAGATGATCGTTTCCACAATTAATAGCAGGGTCCAGCCTAAAGCTCCGAACCAATAGGAGGAGCCCAAGGAGGAGAAGTCCTGCTTGATTTCTTCCCTATGATGATAGGTGAAAATTGACCAGCTGAGGAGGAAGAAGAAACCTGTAGATGGAAGAGAAAATAATTAAAACCAAGAGTTACACAAAAAAGAAGGTCTTTAAGGCCTATTATTGAATGCCGAGAGCATTACAAAAGGGTTTTTATGCTAATGAACAAGAAAAATAAAAAGCCCATTTAAAAACATGCCACCCTTGAGGGTATGTAAATCAGCAGCTCATAAAAGTCTGCTTGTATTTGTAGTTTGAATTTAACCAAAACCAGCACAAAAAAGGCTGCCTGATGGTAACACAAAAACATTAAATAAAAGCACATTTTAGAGTGTGCATGCTATATTTGAAAGGAACAAAACAATACAAGAACACTTTTGGACAGGTCCAGCATCAGGTGGATCAGCCTTTCTTTTCTTTATTTCATTCTTTTCCTAACTGCAGTTCAGCATTCACAGTTCGATTACTACTCTCTGCTTTAAATTGTTAAGATTTCTCTTTATGGTAATGAATAAAAAAGCACCACAAGGTTATTTTTGTTCGTGAGACTCCGGAGGCAGCGGACAGGGCCAAGCGGTGTGCGGCTTCGGCGCTTTGCAGTGGCAAAAACTCGGACATGGGAGGAATTCGGGGAAGCCATGGAAAACGACTTCCGGACGGCTTTGAAATGATTCTGGATCACCATCAGCCGCCTCAGAAGGGGGGAAGCAGTGCACTGTCAACACCGTATATGGTGGGGGTGGTGGGCTGCTGACCTCTACTCAGGATGTTATGGATCAGTGGAAGCTTTGTGTTTATAAGTGTTCAATAATGGGTAAAACCAGATCTCTCGAGGGGGGGGGGTGTGCGACCCTTCGTATCGCGCATGCGGCAGTCTCAACGCCCGGGATACAACATACCCGGAACAAATACCATTTAATAAAAACATAGCAACAATTGTAATAAAGAGGAGACTGTTTATTCGCTTCACAAATTAAAAGAACAGAACATTTTGAAGTGCATCGACAGTAGAAAATAAGAAACTGAGATTTATTGAAGAAGGTAGCTAGGGAAATGTAAAATGCCGGCTTAATTCGAACTCCCCAATGAAATACGAATGAGATGAAAGTGTTATGTCTGCCATCTTTCAGACCTGGTAGTTCCGCCCTCCTCTGGGACCACCCTCTGCTTGTCTGTCTGCGCCAAAGTGTTCCTAATTATTGTCTGCCGGTGTCTGCCCAGGTGTTCCCTATCTTGGGTCATCACAAGCCCCATGAATATCCCCTCACCCTTGTCTTGTGCCAGTCACGTCCCAACATTCTCGTTCCTGATCAGCCTCGTAACCGACCCATTTGCCAAGTCCCCCGAACAAGTGTTTCAGCGCCATCTGCCTGGTAGAGAAGCAGCTCGCTCTCTCCTCAAGTTGCGTAAAGCCCAGCGCAAGAACAGTGATTATGCCATTGAATTCCGCACATTTGTCAAATTTGAGTGACTGGAACGCCTCGGCGCTGCTTGATGCATTTTTTGGGGGACTTTCCAATCATATTAAGGAACAAATGATCCCACTGCACCTCCCTGAGAACTTCAAGGACTTGATCGCACTGGCAGTCAGAACTGAAAGGCGCCTGCGTGACCATGCACAGGAGAAAGGCTGATTGTGATGGTGAGTGTCCACAGCCAATAGGAGGAAGGAACCCCGCAATTCCCCTACACCTGGCGGATCACACCCCACTGCCATGCTCTCTTTTACGCTGCCATCGGATTAACCCATGCAATTAGGCCTGACACGGCTTAACAAAGAAGAGCGCACATGCAGAAGGACAGAAGCAGCCAAGGGGGACACCTAGTGGCAAACTGTCACGTCAAGAGGGCCAAATCAGGAGAAACTGCACATGGTGCGGTGAGTCCCAAAGTTGAAATAAGCAATCCTGCTCTTTTTAAGCCATTAGTACAGTTTTGTTCACAACATGCCACTGTCAAGCAAAATTATGACATAGGTGACCGTGAACTGCTGGCAGTCAAAGTAGCACTGGAGGAGTGGAGACATTGGTTAGAAGGCGTCCCCTTGCCTTTTCAGGTATGGACTGATCACAAGAACTTAGAATACCTTAAGTCTGCCAAACGGCTGAATTCCAGACAGGCAAGGTGGTCACTATATTTCAGTTGTTTTAATTTCACCTTGTCATACCTACCTGGCTGAAATAATACCAAGCCTGACCCTTTGTCTTGTATTTTTGACTCTGAAAAGGAGGTTTAAGAAGCCAAGACTATATTACCTAGCTCATGTTTTGTCTGTGCCTTGCTTTGGGACATTGCCGGGTCCGGGAGGCAGGACAAAATGTCTCATGTCCTCTGAGTTGCCCTACGGACAAACTATTTGTCACTGATGCTATGAGAGGCCCGGTAATCTATTGGGCCCACACTACTAAGACTACTTGTCATTTTTGGTGGCCTAAAATGCTGAAAGATGTCACTGAATATGTCTCTGCATGTCTTGTATGTGCTGCCAACAAGTCATCTTCTCAGAATCCTGTGGAATAGCTGAGGCCCTTGTGTATTCCCCACCAGCCATGGTCCCACATTTCCTTGGACTTTGTCTCATGTTTACCACCCTCTGAAGAAAAGACTCTAGTTCTCACTGTGGGAGATAGATTTTCAAAGATGACACGTTTTATTCCTTTTGTCAAAATCCCTTTTAGCCAAGGAGACAGACGAGGCATTACATAGTCATATATTTTGTATTTATGGTCCACCTCAGGATGTTGTGTCCGTGGTCCCCAATTTGTCTCTCTTTTTTTGGAAATAGTTCTGTATTATGCTGGGGTCAACCGTCAGCCTCTCCTTAGGGTTCCACCCCCAGTCCAACGGTCAAGCAGAGAGACTAATACTAAAATACAGTGCCTGGCGTCTCAGAATCTCTCGGCGTGGGTCAGGCAACTTATATGGGTGGAGTTGGCCGATAATACCCTTCCTTGTTGATTAACTGGTCTGTCCCCTCATCATGTTGTTTTTGGTCATCAACCCTCTCTGATCTTCTTGCCCATCACAGACTCCACAGTTCCCTCTGCATTGGTCTTGGTGCAACGCTGTAAGAAGACCTGGGAGTAGGTCGCTGCTGATCGCAAGAGAGCACCTGCCCCAGCCAATGCTGCAGGCCAAAAAGTCTGGTTATCTTTCAAAAACCTCCCTCTTCATGTAGAGTCCAAGAAGCTCGCTCCCAGGTTCATTGGAAATCAGACTCATTTAGTGCATTGAAACGTAGTGACTGTCCATGCCGGGAAATGGGCTCCAGTTCTATAGATGACGTCACACCAAGAAGGGACCGCATATCGAGTCTGGAAAGGGGGCGTTCCAAGTACCGTATTTTTCGGATTATACGTCGCTCCGGAGTATACGTCGCACCGGCCGAAAATGCATAATAAAGAAGGAAAAAAACATATATACCTCACACTCGAGTATAAGTCGCATTTTTGGGGGAAATTTATTTGATAAAATCCAACACCAAGAATAGACATTTGAAAGGCAATTTAAAATAAATAAAGAATAGTGGAAAAACAGGCTGAATAAGTGTACGTTATATGACGCATAAATAACCAACTGAGAATGTGCCTGGTATGTTAACGTAACATATTATGGTAAGAGTCATTCAAATAACTATAACATATAGAGCATGCTATACGTTTACCAAACAATCTGTCACTCCCGATCGCTAAATCCGATGAAATCTTCTTCCCCGTTGTCACTCCTGGTATGCGCCGCTAGCGTCCTTTCTTTCTGCTGCTCGATCGCCGTTTTCTGCTGCATATTTCACTACGTCCAGTTTGTAATCTGCAGTATATGATTTCCTTTTCAGTGCCATTTTTTTTCAGCCAGCCCTTCTAATTTTTTTTTTTTTTTAAATGATCCATTTTAATAGCTACGGCAGTAGCATATAGCAGATAGTATCCCATGACCCACAATGCACTTCTGCTATGACCCTCCCCCGCCGAATTCTTATTGGTTGACGTGTGAGCGACGATTGCTGACGTGTGTGTGTGACGATTGCTGACATTTGCTTCGTCTCTTCCGTGAATTAGATAAATAATATTATTTGATATTTTACGGTAATGTGTTAATAATTTCACACATAAGTCGCTCCGGAGTATACGTCGCACCCACGGCCAAACTATGAAAAAAAATGTGATTTATAATACGATACAGTTAGTTTTCTACAGATTACAAAAAAAAATTATGTTATGGGAAATGACAGCCAAATTCATATTCAGAAGCCAAAAATACAGAAAAATAAGTTGTTGTCGATAAAATTGTGGTCATCCTGATGCTGTGGGTCCTTTAAATCTGCATGATGAGTGTAAGAAAATAGATAAATGCATGAAAGGTTATATTCTTTCAGATTATGTATTCAACAGCTTCATGGTGGCAGTGTGGCTTGCACAACTTCTAGATATGAATCACGCTCAAACTTCTCTTGCATGTGCTAATATGTGTTTTCTTCAGGTACTCCAAGTTCCTTCCACATCCCAAAGACTTGCATGCTTTGGGTCAATAAAAACTATAAATTATCCACAGGTGTGATTGTCAGTGTTCTGTCCAGCCTCTCTTTTAAAGTCACCTGGAATAGGCTTAATTTCATTCGTGATCATGAACATGATAAGGGGCAGAAATATATAAAATGAAGGCATGATAATCTGTAACAAAGATGGACTGAGTTTCCTGGTTACGCAACACGTTTTCATAGCCACTGGTTGCTCGGCAGTGGTAATAAAACCCAATAATAACTGTTTCATATGGCAATGAAAAAATTGTTACTTTGAAGTAACGTCCACAAGGTTACACTTGAATGACAAACGACGGGCTGATGGTGCTGTGCTGCATACCAGGAAAGAAAAGTTACACAAAATGCAAAATAAGTATAACAAATTACATTTGTATGTTAATTACCTTACAAATCAGTTATTACCTTAAAGTGCATCAGTGTGTACGTTGTACTTTAAAAGAACAAAGTAAGCACTATAACCTCCTAAAACTAGATAGTCTTCCGTGGTCTGTGGTTACCTGTGGAGAACATGGTGAGGAGGAGCAAGGTCGTGGGGTAGAGTGCCTGGCCAACCATGAGGAGAGAGCGGGTGTTGGAGTAGGAGCGCACCGTCTTAGATGTCCAACAGAGAGCGAAGACCAGCGAGAGAGCCCCCGTGCTCAAGGCCAACAGGAAGGACAAAACTCCAAATACTCTTTCTGCTTCCAGGGCTGCATCACAATGACACAGATAAGACGAATAAGTAAACATTGAGGGAGCTACGACGGAAAAAAGGCTGTTTTTGTCTTTGGTCTTGTCGATGGTATTTTTTCAGTGCATTTAAGTTTTTTGTGAAATAGAGAACATTGTTTGTTTAAACCAGGGGTGTCAAACGTACGGCCCGAGGGCCGGATGAGGCCCTCAAACAAGTTTTATCCGGCCCGTGGGATGAGTTTGCTAAGTATAAAAATTAACCTGAAATTGTTGACAGCTGTGCTAAATGTGTCCACTGGATGTCGCAATAGCAATTCTTTGTATCTTTGTAGATGATGCTACATATATACAAAATAAACCACATGATGCTAGTACATCAGTCGAGGGAAATGATCAAACTACATAAATAATAGGGCTGTGAATCTTTGGGTGTCCCACGATTCGATTCAATACCGATTCTTGGGGTCACGATTCGATTCAAAATCGATTTTTTTTTTTCAATTCAACACGATTCTCGATTCAAAAACGATTTTTTTCCCGATTCAAAACAATTCTCTATTCATTCAATACATATGAATTCAGCAGGATCTACCCCAGTCTGCTGACATGCAAGCATAGTAGTAGATTTTTGTAAAAAGCTTTTATAATTGTAAAGGACAATGTTTTATCAACTGACTGCAATAATGTAAATTTGTTTTAACTATTAAATGAACCAAAAATATGACTTATTTTATCTTTGTGAAAATATTGGACACAGCGTGTTGTGAAGCTTATCAGATGCGATGCAAGTGTAAGCCACTGTGACACTATTGTTCTTTTTTTATTTTTTATAAATGTCTAATGATAATGTCAATGAGGGATTTTTAATCACTGCTATGTTGAAATTGTAACTAATATTGATACTGTTGTTGATAATATTCATTTTTGTTTCACTACTTTTGGTTTGTTCTGGGTCGTGTTTGTGTCTCCTCTCAATTGCTCTGTTTATTGCAGTTCTGAGTGTTGCTGGGTCGGGTTTGGTTTTGGAATTGGATTGCATTGTTATGGTATTGCTGTGTATTGTTTTGTTGGATTGATTAATTTTTTAAAAATTAAAAAAATACTACAATTCTAAAAAATTCAAAAAAATAAAAATCGATTTTTAAAAAATGAGAATCGATTCTGAATCGCACAACGTGAGAATCGCGATTCGAATTCAAATCGATTTTTTTCCCACACACCTAATAAATAACATACCGTAATTTGATTTTGATATAATTGTTTTATCTTGATAGATTGAAAATTAACGCCAATGACTTGACTGATGAACATTATCACATAATTGATTCAGTAAAAAATATAAATAATGACTATATATTATTAACCGCAACAGGTAATTTAAAAAAACAAAAAAAAACAACAACATTATGATTTTTACAATTTCAGAATGTGCTTGTTCTATTTTTAAACAAAGAAAACAATCTAAAATTGTCTTTATTTTTAAGTTATCGCGCCATGATTTTACCAGTCCGGCCCACTTGGGAGTAGATTTTTCTTCATGTGGCCCCCAATCTAAAATGAGTTTGATACCCTCGGTTTAAACTTAATAGTATTATAAATACACTATGTACAGTGGTGCCTCAATTTACAAGTATTTTGAGTTACGAGCCTCCCCGCTGCTAGTTGGCATTGCTATTGTCAGAATGAACCGTAAGATCCGCCTGAAAACATCCAACCTTAAAGGAAAACTGCACTTTTTTGGAATATAACCCATCATCCACAATACCTTTATAAGACAAGAACATCCTTTCCCTTTTCTGTGCGTTCTAAATAGTAAACAATTGCTGGTAAGAAGTGGCTAACAATGCAGCTGATAGGATTAATCTAAAAAAACATCCAAAAACAACGCTCCATTTACATGCCGTGACCCGCATATTAACCAAGCTATAGTGAAATTGTTAATTTAAGAGATAACACCAAGGAACTATTTTTCTGGCTTTGTAACACATCGCCTTGCTCACACTGCTCCTCTGACCACAAACTACTGGCCAGCTACGAGCTAGTTTGAGCTGCTAATAATGTTGGTTAAGACCTGCCAAAAAATAAAGAAGGAGTTTGAGTTGGTCCTGCTACTGCTGTATTGCCTTTGAGTTTGTAAAAGTTAATGCTAGATTATAAATCATGCATCTCACCTGTGTAGTGGAAGGTTGTGGCACGGTGGCACCAAGACGAGAAGTTGGTCAACTTGAAAATCCACACACTACCAACTTGATACTACATGGCTCTTAACTTGGCTCAACTATCGCAACATCATTCGAAAGCATTTCTTATCTGAGGAGTGAGGATTATTCTGAATTTAGCAGCTCAAAGTGAGCAGCGTGCTGAAAGATACAACCATCCTATCAGTCGGCATCCCAGTGAGAGCATACATTGTAAGTCACTGTTTTATGTTCTTATTTGAGACGTTAAGCAATAATGCTACATGATAACACTGTCACAAAGTATGCAGTTTCAAAAGTGCAGTTCCCCTGTAATAGTTTTGAACTAGTTAACGACGTAACTTTATTTTCCAACCATTGAAATGGAGAAAGTAAGTGTGAAGGAGAGAGAGGGGAGAAGGGTCCAGATGCGGCGTGGGCTTTTTCATCAAGACACAAGAACGACCAAGATGGCTTTGCAGATAGCGTTTCATTGACCAATCACGTATATTATCGAAATCTTACCGGATATGATGTAATTTCCCCTGCCATATTGGCACTTTTACATTGGGGTATGTTTTGATAATAGATTATGGCTATTGTTTATTTTTATTATTCTGTCATAATTTCTATGTATGTGCGTTCACACAGACAGCAATGCTTGTTCTACAATGCAAGTCTTGTTTGCTCAAGGTCAATTCCATACAACACAGTAAATGCAGTCCAGCCTTCAAAAAAAAAAGTATGCCAGTATATAACATGATACACCAAACTTTCTCTTTTTATACATTTTCCCTTTTCCCTCACTCTAACCAACTCCTTACTTGGACTAACGTTCTCTGAATGGCTTAGTTAGTTCTCCGCAACCTGTCGGGACTGAGGATATTATTTAGAAAATTTGGACGGATGTTAAGAAGGGCTATGAAAATGGGACCCTCCGTCAGCACGAGAACACCCACTTACAGTTAGTGTTGTCCCGATACCAATATTTTGGTACCGGAACCAAAATTATTCCGATACTTTTCGGTACTTTTCTAAATAAAGGGGACCACAAAAAATGGCATTATTGGCTTTATTTTGACAAAATATCTTAGGGTACATTAAACATATGTTTGTTATTGAAAGTTTGTCCTTAAATAAAATAGTGAACATACAACAAAATGTGTCTTTTATTAGTAAGTAAGCAAACAAAGGCTCCTAATTTAGTCTGCTGACATATGCAGTAACATATTGTGTCATTTTCCATTCTATTATTTTGTCAAAATTATTAAGGACAAGTGGTAGAAAATGTATTATTAATCTACTTGTTAATTTACTGTTAATATCTGCTTACTTTCTCTTTTAACATATTCAATCTACACTTCTGTTAAAATGTAATATTCACTTATTCTTCTGTTGTTTGATACTTTACATTAGTTTTGGATGATACCCCAAATTTGGGTAACAATCCGATACCAAGTCGTTAAAGGATCATACGTTGGTCATATTCAAAGTCCTCACGTGTACAGGGACATATTTCCTGAGTTTATAAACATAATATACATTTTAAAAAAACGAAAGAAGATGTTGTCATGCCAAAAAATATTGACGTAATCATAGTAGTATCGACTAGATACGCTACTGTACTTGGTATAATTACAGTGGATGTTAGGTGTAGATCCACCAATGGTGTTTGTTTACATTTTGAAGCCGGTGAGCTATGATGTGTAGTGAAACATGTGTAGCTATTCCTCGTCCTGCAGGGATGATACTTGTAAGAAACTTACTTTATTTGTCGCCATGGAGACCAGGATTAGTGATTTAGAAGTAGCTAAAACACTGCAGCTGGACTTTAGCCGCTAGCTAGCTAGCCATGTCTTAAAGCACCTCTTCCGGTGGGCGTTTCAGTGATATAACTTCACCTTTATCGTTAGTTTTTAAGCAAAAATGGGTCCGTTTTCCCTTTTCTGTCTACACACTGTCTGCTTGTAAGTACTCCGTGATTGTGCACTGCGGAACATGCTCCTTTGCTCGTAAACCAGCAATGACACGACGTGACGACGACTGACCGGTACTTTTCAGTACCGAAAATTATTCAATAGTATCGCGGTACTATACTAATACCGGTATACCGTACAACCCTACTTACAGTATGCCTGCAGCTGGAAGATATTGAGGAAATAGGCCATGTCTTTCCTTTTCCAAGTCAGAATAAAATCAAGAACAAACTACTTCTTTTTGATAAATACATATAAACTTACATTATTTTGAATTATTATGGTACATGAAATGACAGCTGGCTAAATGAATGTCTCATTTCCACCAAATGTGAGCACTTAAGCAGGTAAAAAGAATGTACCTCGCTTGCACATCAACAAGCTCAAACTTGTTTACATATTCCAAAGAGGCAATACTGCAACCTCGCGGTCCAACTCTCTAAGCCTTACTCAAGGTAGAATGGGTATTTTTTCCGACAGTTACATCATGAGTGAAATTTGTGACTCCATGCTCACCGTTAAAGGCCACACCGTCACTGCCTCGGTCATCCTTTGTGGTATTCCAGTCCCTCCAGAGTCCCTCATGCTTGAACCAGAATGGTGTCCAGACGGCGTAGGACACACACAGGCAACCACTTAGACCCACACAGGATTGTGCAAATCTGAAGCGACTAATTGTGTCTTTTAATTCTGGCAGCTTCATGTTCACAAAGCAGCTGAAAAAGGGGAAACAAAGGTGAACATTGCAGGCGGAGACACTCAAAGTAAGCATTGTGCAATATTACCAAATGCCTTACCTTGTAACGATATTGGTCAGAACCAAAGCCAAATGAAATCATCGAACACTTCTTGATACACTCTCACACTTTGCAGTGCTATCTCCCATATCTCCCTCTCAAATGTTAGTACTCCGCCTCCACTGCAGTTGAAACTCCCCCAGCTGCCGGATAGCCCTGTGGCATCCTCACTCACTGTGAAAATGGAAGTTCTAACCGCAGCCATGTATGGGCTTGAGGAAGCAGTTGTGCAACTAGGAGAGTAACTACAGTCGTGGTCAAAAGTTTACATACACTTGTAAAGAACATAATGTTATGGCTGTTGTGAGTTTCCAATCATTTCTACAACTCTTATTTTTTTGTGATAGAGTGATTGGACCACATACCTGTTGGTCACAAAAAACATTCATGAAGTTTGGTTCTTTTATGAATTTATTATGGGTCTACTGAAAATGTGACAAAATCTGCTGGGTCAAAAGTATACATACAGCAATGTTAATATTTGGTTACATGTCCCTTGAAAAGTTTCACTGCAATAAGGCGCGTTTGGTAGCCATCCACAAGCTCACATCACATGGACAAAGATAAGACCTTCTAGAGGAAAGTTATGTGGTCAGATGAAACAAAAATGGCCACAATACCCAGCAATATGTTTGGAGGAGAAAAGCTGAGGCCTTTAATCCCAGGAACACCATGTCTACCATCAAGCATGGTGGTGGTAGTATTATGCTCTGGGCCTGTTTTGCTGCCAATGGAACTGGTGCTTTACAGAGAGTAAATGGGACAATGAAAAAGGAGGATTACCTCCAATTTCTTCAGGACAACCTAAAATCATCAGCCCGGAGGTTGGGTCTTGGGCACAGTTGGGTGTTCCAACAGGACAATGACCCCAAACACACGTCAAAAGTGCAAAAGGAATGGCTAAATCAGGCTAGAATTATGGTTTTAGAATGGCCTTCCCAAAGTACTGACATAAACGGGTGGACAATGCTGAAGAAACAAGTCCAAGTCAGAAAACCAACAAATTTAGCTGAACTGCACCAATTTTGTCAAGAGGCATAATTGCCAACCCTCCTGAATTTTCCGGGAGACTCCCGAATTTCAGTGCCTCTCCCGAAAATCTCCCGGGACAACCATTCTCCCAAATTTCTCCCGATTTCAAGCCGGACTTAAGGCACATCCCCTCCAGGTCCGTGCGGACCTGAGTGAGGACAGCCTGTCGTCACGTCCGCTTGGCCAACCAAAACGTAACCACAGAACACCATTACTTTTTGGTTGGCCAACGGTTTACGTTGTATTGCGCACCCTGACGGCAAGTGTGGGAGTCGGTTCTGAAGTATGAAGTAAAGAGACGTAACTTCATCATCTCGCCTGGTTATTGACTCCAACCCAGAATATTACACTGCCCATACCTACGCACCTTCAAAGGCTGTGCTACTGGCTGCAAAGCATTGCACTTTCAAATACAACAATGAGTAGAGAGGAGTGTTATGTGTGTATACTGTATGTGTAAATAAATGAACACTGAAATTCAAGTATTTATTTTATTTCTATGTATATACTGCATATAATAAAATACATATAGACTTAGACTTAGACTTAGACAAACTTTAATGATCCACAAGGGGAATTGTTCAACACAGTAGCTCAGTTACAATGATGGAAAGGACAATGCAGGTATAAATAGACTAATATAGCTATAAAAAAATCTAACATATATACGAACATATACATAATATGTGTACAGAGTAATTTATATACAGATATATTATATTATGTCTATAACATATATACAATATAAACCAATGACCATGTACAATATTACAGTATATACAGTCTATATGACAGCAGCAGCATAAAATAGAGAGTAGGTCCAGCAGGAAATAGAAAATAGACATTATAAACAAAGAGAAGTAGCTAACATGTCAGGTGTCAGGTAATAGGAAGATGTCATCTATTGCTGTATGGCGAGTGATTATACAGCTGGATGGAGTGTGGAATGAAGGAGTTCTTGAATCGCACAGTGCGGGAAGGAAGTTGAAGGAGCCTGTTGGAGTATGAACTCCGCTGTCCTTTAATTGTCAGGTGGAGTGGATGGGCAGGATTGTCCATGATGGCCAGCAGTTTGTCCAGTGACCTCCTGTCCCTCACTGACACAAACACCTCCAATTGCGTGCCAATAGTTTGTCCGGCTTTCCGGATCAGATTATCAATCCGGTTTGAGTCCCTTTTGCTGGTGCTGCTCCCCCAGCAAACCACTGCAAAGTACAGTGCACTGGCCACAACAGACTGATAAAATATCTCCAACAGCTTGCTGCACACATTGAATGACCTAAGCTTCCTCAGAAAAAAGAGTCTGCTCATGCCCTTTTTGTAAACAGCTTTGCAGTTGTCCTTCCAGTCCAGTCTGCTGTTCAAGTGGACTCCCAGGTACTTGTACTGCTCCACTACTGCCACCTCCCGGCCCTGGATCTTGATGGGCTCCACCGGGGTCACTCTCTTCCTGAAGTCGATGACCAGCTCCTTGGTCTTGTCCACATTAAGGACCAGATGGTTCGCCTGAGACCACTCCACAAAGTCAGCGATCAGTGTCCTGTACTCCAATTCCCGTCCCTCTCCGATACACCCGACCACAGCAGAGTCGTCAGAGTATTTCTGCAGGTGGCAGGACCTGGAACTATACTGGAAGTCTGAGGTGTACAGGGTGAACAGGAAAGGAGACAGGACGGTCCCCTGTGGAGCACCTACACCACTGACCACAGTATCCGACACGGAGCTCCCCAGTCGCACAAACTGGGGCCTGTCAGACAAGTAATCAGTGATCCAGGAGACAATGGATGAACTAACACCCATCCTGAGCAACTAGTCACTCATCAGAATTGGCTGAATGGTGTTAAAGGCACTGGAGAAATCAAAAAACATGATCCTCACAGTGCCCTTCCCACCATCCAGGTGATAGTGAGCATGATGCAGCAGGTAGATAACAGCATCGTCCACTCCTACATGGGGCTGATATGCAAACCGTAGAGGTGCCAGGGAAGGAGCCACCAGTGGCCTCAGATGATCCAGCACAAGTCTCTCGAGGACCTTCATGACCTGGGACGTCAGGGCAACAGGTCTGAAGTCATTTGAGCTCGATGGGATGGGCTTCTTGGGCACCGGCACTATGCAGGATGTTTTTCATAGCACTGGTATCCATTCTAGCTTCAGACTCAGGTTGAAGATGGAGTGCAGGATCCCAGTTAGCTGAGCAGCGCAAGTCTTCAGGACCCAGGGGTTGACTCGGTCAGGGCCTGCTGACTTAGCTGGATTGACTTTCTCCAGCTGCCGTCTTACAAGTCCAGGTGTCAGACACACCGGGCTGGCTTTCTCAGTGGGGGTGGAAGTGGGGGAGGGGAGAGGGGGGGAAAAACGGCTGTGGCAGGTAAAAGAGAAGGAGGGGGAGGTGGAGGTGTGAGAACAGGAGTAGTGGGGGGAGGGCCAGTAAGGGGTGCGTTGCTAAATCTGTTGAAAAACCAATTCAGCTCGTTGACTCTATCTGCACCCCCATCCAGCAGTTTGGCTTTATTGTTGAAGCTTGTGATGGCCTTCATACCCTTCCAAACCTCACGAGTGTTGTTTTGTTGGAGTTTAGCTTCAAGCTTCCTTCTATAGGCATCTTTCCCTTCTTGAAGATTAACTTTGAGCTGCCACTGAATCCTCTTCAACTCGTCCCGATCACCGGATCTGAAGGCTCGCTTCTTTTTATTTAGCAGCACCTTTAGCTGGCTGGTGATCCAGGGCTTGTTATTTGGGTAACAGTGGACAGTTTTTGTCGGGATGATGGAGTCCTCACAGAAATGTATGTAGTCAGTGATGCAGTCTGTGATTTTGTTGACATCTGTCCCGTGAGGCTTACAGAGTACTTCCCAGTCTGTAGTCTCAAAGCAGTCTTGTAAGGCTATGCCTGCCTCAATACTTCTCATTTGCACTGATTTAGTTGAGATGGGCTGCCTCCTCACAGCAGGAACGTAATGAGGTGTTAAAAGCACCAGATTGTGATCAGACCGTCCCAGGGGGGGCAGGGCAGTGGCGCTGTATGCATCTTTTGAATTAGCATACAGTAGGTCCAGAGTTTTATTTTCCCGTGTTGCACAGTGTACATATTGATGGAAAGTGGGTAAAATAGAGTCCAGAGAAACATGATTAAAGACACCCGAAATGAGAATGAGGGCATCGGGATGTTTGGTCTGTTGCTTAGCAACAGCGGCGTGAATGGTGTCACAAGCAGCAGTTTCGTCAGCAGAAGGAGGAACATACACTCCAATGAAGATTACAGAAGTAAATTCCCTTGGCAAATAATATGGCCGAATTCCAACAGCCAGAAGTTCAATGTCCGGCGTACAAACACACTCCTTTGCAGTAATATGAGCAGGATTACACCACCTCTCGTTCACAAAGATGGCAATCCCTCCGCCTTTTTTCTTACCGCTCAGGAGTGTGCTTCTATCCGCCCGTGAGGTTGTGAAGCCGGGTAGAGACGCGCTGTGGTCCGGGAAGTCCACGTGTAGCCAAGTCTCCGTAAAGCACATGATGCTGCACACGGCGTACTCCTTTTGAGTTCGGACGAGCCCAAACAATTCGTCCATTTTGTTCGCCAAAGACCGCACGTTCCCCATGAGGACAGAGGGGATTGCAGGCTTAAATTTCCTTCTGCGCTCCTTCATCTTTATGCCGGCACGACGTACCCTGCGCTTTTTCCGTAGTTCCACGGGAAGGTCCGGCCGTGTTCCCCATAGCGCTGGTAAGGAGAGCGCAAACAGCTCCTCGCGGGTGTAAACAAAAGGTCTGCTGTTCCGCTGATCAAAGCCAAGCACCAAACGGCCCGAAAAGAAAAAGAAAAGTAACGAAAACACACAAAAGCGTCCAAGAACCATAATTAGTGGTTTATGGAAGGTAAGAGATTTAAAAAAAAGGCAAGAAAAGTTAAGAATAATACCATAAATAAAGTAAAATGAAAGGAATTCAAAGGAGCTACTGTGATGTGCTGCCACTCTTCCAGGCGCACTCAACTGAGATACTGATATATACGTATATATATATATATATATATATATATATATATATATATATATATATATATATATATATATATATATATATATATATAGCTAGAATTCACTGAAAGTCAAGTATTTATTTTATTTATATATATACACTACCGTTCAAAAGTTTGGGGTCACCCAAACAATTTTGTGGAATAGCCTTCATTTCTAAGAACAAGAATAGACTGTCGAGTTTCAGATGAAAGTTCTCTTTTTCTGGCCATTTTGAGCGTTTAATTGACCCCACAAATGTGATGCTCCAGAAACTCAATCTGCTCAAAGGAAGGTCAGTTTTGTAGCTTCTGTAACGAGCTAAACTGTTTTCAGATGTGTGAACATGATTGCACAAGGGTTTTCTAATCATCAATTAGCCTTCTGAGCCAATGAGCAAACACATTGTACCATTAGAACACTGGAGTGATAGTTTCTGGAAATGGGCCTCTATACACCTATGTAGATATTGCACCAAAAACCAGACATTTGCAGCTAGAATAGTCATTTACCACATTAGCAATGTATAGAGTGTATTTCCTTAAAGTTAAGACTAGTTTAAAGTTATCTTCATTGAAAAGTACAGTGCTTTTCCTTCAAAAATAAGGACATTTCAATGTGACCCCAAACTTTTGAACGGTAGTGTATATATATATATATATATATAAGAAATACTTGAATTTCAGTGAATTCTAGCTATAAATATATATAACCCCGCTCCCCAGCCCCGCCCACCTCAACCCCCCCAAATCTCCCGAATTTGGAGGTCTCAAGGTTGGCAAGTATGTCAAGAGTGGTCAAAAATTAAACCAGAAGCTTGTGGATGGCTACCAAAAGCGCCTTATTGCAGTGAAACTTGCAAAGGGACATGTAACCAAATATTAACATTGCTGTATGTATACTTTTGACCCATCAGATTTGGTCACATTTTTAGTAGACCCATAATAAATTCATAAAAGAACCAAACTTCATGAATGTTTTTTGTGACCAACAAGTCTGTGCTCCAATCACTCGATCACAAAAAAATAAAAGAGTTGTAGAATTTATTGGAATATAAGTGTATGTAAACTTTTGATCGCGACTGTACAGAGTAAGTAAAGAGAAATAATACTTTGACTTTGAAGAAGGCAGCTGTGCACATATTTGTGGGAGATAAAGTAACTGAGTAGGTGTCGGGTGGTACGAATGGACCATTACGTGTGGTAGAACAATAAGGAAAGCCCACTCTCGACTATTAACAAAGACATTTCCTTGAACATCACTATGTTGTGCAACTACTGTAACTGCTTTCCCTTTCTGCACTGGAACTCCAGTTACAGCCCACGCAAAGTTTGAAAGATAAAGAAAGAAAACATACAGTAAGTTTATTGAGATGCCTATTAGTTACTTAGAAAATAAGCCGTTTTCGTGAACTGAATTTTGAAATTAAACAAAAGCATGGACAACATTATTGAGACACACCCCTTGCTTAATCTCTTAATTAATAGATCTGGGCATGGATTAGAGCTCTCAAGAGCAAATATTAATTTGATCAAAACCTCTGCCCCAGTGCACAAAGCAATGTTCATAAAGGAATGGATGGATGACATTTGGAGGCCCTTCCAACAGGAGTGACCTCTCCCAAATGGACAAAAAAATCTACAACACTCTTAAACATCTTGGGAACAACTCTATTTTTGTCCATGGTCCCCACTTTCAAATGTAATAAAGTGCATAAAGGGACATATACTCCTATGTGCTTAAGTGAAAAAAGCTGCATCATGGTGCAGATTCTGACTGTGCCAACATCAGTGTGTGACCTCACCAATGCGCTTTTGCAAGAATGGTTGGAAATTCCCATAAACACACTCCGCCATCTTGTGGACAGCCTTCCCAGAAGAGTTGAAGCTGTAATAGCTGCAAAAGGTGGACTGACATCATATTGAACCCTATGGGTTAGGAATGGGATGGCACTTCAAGTTCATATGCGAGTCAAGGCAGGTGGACAAATACTTTTGGCAATATAGTGTATATCAGCTGAGTTTAGACATCCTGCTCGGACTAACAGACTTTCAATGCATGGAACACTTTAATTGAACGGTTATTATTTAATAGAAAATACATTTATAATGTAGCGTCTATCAATTGATTTGAGATATATTTTCAAAGATAATATGAAACTGTCATGCTCCTCTGCGCTGTGCACATACAAACACACAAACCGTTGTCTACTAAGCCCCTCTGGCGCGTCACGGCTTCACAAACGTGTGTACTAAACAGAACTCTTAGCATCACATATACCATTAGGGAAGCTAAAGAAGCTGTCGTAGCGTGCATACACACATCACCATGGCGACAGATCTACACATGGTTACAACTACCTGGAATGATACAGCCTTTTCAAATTGAAAGCGTTAACTTTTTCATTGATTCCAATGACAAGTGTAGGTGAAACTCCATCTTCCATGATTTTACACAACCAAGAAAAAAAGACAGGTTGCCACATTAATAATGAGCCCACCTTCATTCCAGACCTAAGCACTTCTGCCTTACTTGTGCGGGCGTGTCCGCAGACTGTATGGGAGAATACGAATAAGAGGAAGAAACTAAAACACAAATGCAACAGGGAAAATAGGGCCCGTAAAAAAGTTTTTTTTTTTTTGTCTTTCAGCATTTCCAGTTAGGGGTCACCACAGTAAGTGATTTAATTTGTCTTTGTTTTTAACCCCAGATTCACTTCCTGTGGCAAGTTCCTGGCAACGGACATCTCCAAAGGCTGGGTGTTAGGGGCTTGGCCGGTAATCAAACTGTCTGCACGAAATGCAGCAGCTTGTAACATTATACCACAAGGACTCATTATAGTAAAGATTAAAATAAAAAATATGTACTGTACATGCAGATCATGATGAGAATTTGGAGAGCAGACAGTGATTTTGGTTTAAGTATATTTAGCAATTAATTATGCATTTTAGGATCATTTAATTATCTCCCTTCAACACTAAACTTTAAAGCAGAGAAAGTTATCTCAAAGTTGCCGTGTTTTTCTTCTGTCCTTCTCTGGGATTTGCAAAAAAAACATAAAAAACCATCCTCCTGCCGGGTGTTCATGTCAAACTTTTGGCAGTGAACATACTGCAACTCCACTATCCTAAGCTTATTTCCGAACACGCTCCAGCAGAGCCTTAAACACATCAAAACTCTCTGGGTCCTCTCCTGCAGACTGCTCTGGAGTGTTTTTTTCCAGCCAATCAGAGGAGCGTATTTGATGCTTGAGAGTACCAATCAGAGAGTCCAAGCTCTCTGCAGGCTTATAAGCTTGGTAGTCCTGCAGCACAAACTCTTCAGGGCCCAGGAAGCCTGTGACAGGAACAGGGCTCGCATTCTTCTTCAGCTGTCCTGATGACTTGCTCTGGGGGGATGATGTAGAATTTTCAATCGCAGCATTGTTTGACTGTGCACTGTCCTCTTTCACGGATCTCTTGCTCTCCTCTCCGGCTTCTTTGGTCACGAATGACTCCGTGTTGGCACTTCTTTCTTCTATTTCTTTTAAAGCTTCTCGAATTCTCTTTAGGCCTAACACAAAATAAACACAAAACAAGTCAGTAAATGTTATTCACCCGTTAAGATTATAATTATTCCCCCAGGTGACTTTTTATACAGGTACATGTTTTGCAGCAATGTCTCCACAGAAAATACTGTGCCAAACTGAAGCTGTAAACATGATGCTTTAAACTAGACTCTCCAGAAGAAAACAGAAACATTTAGCTCCCTTTAACAGGCAAATAAAACAGACAGATAAATCTTCGGCAAAAAGTGTTACATCTTCATATAGAATATAGTATATAGAACCATACACACTGCAAGATGACACAATTTAATAAAAGTATTTGGATTGTCCAAAAAGTACTGTAGCTTAGAGACAGAGCGATAACCCTTTTGCACTTTGTCCATGCATTTACAATGAAACTGATACATTGGTATTAATATACAATAAGGTTAAATTGTTACTAATAGGTGTCCCAATATAACTTTTTCACTTCCGATACAATACAGGTATTGGAGCCTTGGTTATTGCCCAATACCTCTATTGATATGATACGATATCAGAATGACTCTTGCATACTTTTGTTATTTTGTAGTGTGGAATGTTAGAAAATGTTTAATCAAGTGAAATGACTCAAATGGAAAATAATGATAGGAATGAAAAACAGTGAACTATTTATTTTTAACCATCTGACATAGACTTATGTTGTCTTTAAGTTGAAATGTTTAATTGGCAAAATCTTGGGGCCACTTTAATTCATTAAGTAAAGCTCATGATGCAGTAAGTTGAATGATCCAGATACATTTGTTAAGTGAATACGTTTTAAATACTCCTATGCCGAGGAGAACTTTGTATTTGTAAGTAATATGCAACTATAACAATTTGATACTTGTTTATAACGACAAATGTCATGCTTTAGACTGCAATATTGTTCCATTTTTGTGTGCTTTGTTGTTGCTCCTGGTAGCCTGTAGCCTACCATGTTTACCTTTTGTAAACAGCTTCACTAAAACAGAAGAAAATACCACCTTCTTTGTTTATTGTAGGACATTTAGATGTTAACTGGCTGTCCAACTTTTCACAAGTAAACGCTTTGCAGGACTGCATGTATCGGAATGCTTATATCGGAGGTTTTAGATGCAGGTTGATATAATCCGATTGTTTGTTGTTGTTTTTTTCTGATATCAGATATTGGTTGGGACACTCTTAGTTACTAGTACTAGTTAAGTGTGTGCACAGAAAACCCTGGCAGACACACTTATAGGCCAGAGCATACCTGTCAACCCACCCACTTTTCCCAGGAAATGTCCGTATTTTGCACTTATTTCTCAACGCCTTCTTGTTTCCATATGTTTACCGTATTATAATAATAAATACATTATTTATTATCTATCTCATATTTTCACAGATTAACTGGGAAATTTCCCTTACTTTCATATGGGAATTTCCTGATCAACATTTTTGGCCTTCAATCCGGATACGATTTTTTGGTCTTGGATCCAATCCGATTTTGAGTCCCAACCTGATTTTTGACAATTGATTTTATGAAGCTTATTTTATTAAATGTACACTTTGCTAATATTGTTGTAAATCATATGTATTACATTTGTGGTTTTGAATGCTGCATTTATTTTTTTTAACAAAATCAAGTGGCTTGTGGCACAATAACTAAACAAAAGCAAAAACTACTATTGGTTCCCTCTTAAATCATTTGGATTATCCCCTCAAATTCTTCCTGTATCCAGAGACTTAAAGTACTCCCTGACTGTGTAGACAATAACAAAAATGACACAAAAAATATATTTTGTAATGATTAAAAGAAGAAAAACGAAAATCGCAATCTAATCACTTTAGTATCGTTTATATGCTGATCATAAAGTAGGTATCGATAGTCCCGACAGCTGGAACAATCAGCATTACTTTTGAAGCTTTAGCAACTTCTTGTGTTGTCCTGCTCAGTGTGTGTGTAGCATGCTTAGCCATTCCTTTTTCCTCTATTCCTCTAAACCAATTGTTTTTTGTGTCATGGTGGTGAAGATTAATTTCTTATAAGTGGCTTCACACTTGCGCTCCAATTTCAGGCGGTGTTCTGGCTAAACATTTAACTCTTGCATGTTGTAACAAGGAATCCATAAATGTAATTGTGTTTAAGTGTGTAAGTACAACCTTTAGCCATGTAAATATTGGAGCACAGATGTGGTAAAGATTGACACGGTTCAGCCAATCACCCATCAGTAAGACAAAGACCAACAATAGCACCCGATCCCATGATCTTTCAATTGCAAATGTTGACAGGTATGGACCATGGGTCTCCCACAGGTAGTTAATGAGCTTCCAAGTAGCTTGCCACCTGATTTTAAGTACCACACCAAAAGTTTAAATAATATTTGCTTGAACTCTTAGTATTTTCATAACTCTATATAATGACAAATTACCACATAGCATAAAAAAGACCAGTGTTTGAGTAGAGATCTGCTTCAGAAATAAAGTATAGAATAAACGTTGCCAGTCATATAAATAAAACATAAATGTCCCTTCTCCCTTCTTTTGGTGAAAGTAGCTCTCATAGTGAAGAATGTTGGAGACCCCTGCTTATAGACTGCACTATATACAAACCCCGTTTCCATATGAGTTGGGAAATTGTGTTAGATGTAAATATAAACGGAATACAATGATTTGCAAATCCTTTTCAACCCATATTCAATTGATTGCACTATAAAGACAAGATATTTGATGTTCAAACTCATAAACTTTATTTTTTTTTTTGCAAATAATAATTAACTTAGAATTTCATGGCTGCAACACGTGCCAAAGTAGTTGGGAAAGGGCATGTTCACCACTGTGTTACATGGCCTTTCCTTTTAACAACACTCAGTAAACGCTTGGGAACTGAGGAGACACATTTTTTAAGCTTCTCAGGTGGAATTATTTCCCATTCTTACTTGATGTACAGTTTAAATTGTTTAACAGTCCGGGGGGCTCCGTTGTGGTATTCTAGGCTTCATAATGCGCCACACATTTTCAATGGGAGACAGGTCTGGACTACAGGCAGGCCAGTCTAGTACCTGCACTCTTTTACTATGAAGCCACGTTGATGTAACACGTGGCTTGGCATTGTCTTGCTGAAATAAGCAGGGGCGTCCATGGTAACGTTGCTTGGATGGCAACATATGTTGCTCCAAAACCTGTATGTACCTTTCAGCATTAATGGCGCCTTCACAGATGTGTAAGTTACCCATCTCTTGGGCACTAATACACCCCCATACCATCACAGATGCTGGCTTTTCAACTTTGCGCCTATAACAATCCGGACGGTTCTTTTCCTCTTTGGTCCGGAGGACACAATGTCCACAGTTTCCAAAAACTATTTCAAATGTGGACTCGTCAGACCACAGAACACTTTTCCAATTTGTATCAGTCCATCTTAGATGAGCTCAGGCCCAGCGAAGCCGACGGCATTTCTGGGTGTTGTTGATAAACGGTTTTCGCCTTGCATAGGAGAGTTTTAACTTGCACTTACAGATGTAGCGACCAACTGTAGTTACTGACAGTGGGTTTATGAAGTGATCCTGAGCCCACGTGGTGATATCCTTTACACACTGATGTCGCTTGTTGATGCAGTACAGCCTGAGGGATCGAAGGTCACGGGTTTAGCTGCTTACGTGCAGTGATTTCTCCAGATTCTCTGAACACTTTGATATTACGGACCGTAGATGGTGAAATCCCTAAATTCCTTGCAATAGCTGGTTGAGTAAGGTTTTTCTTAAACTGTTCAACAATTTGCTCACGCATTTGTTGACAAAGTGGTGACCCTCGTCCCATCCTTTATTGTGAATGACTGAGCATTTCATGGAATCTACTTTTATACCCAATCATGGCACCCACCTGTTCCCAATTTGCCTGTTCACCTGTGGGATGTTCCAAATAAGTGTTTGATGAGCATTCCTCAACTTTATTTATAGCCACCTTTCCCAACTTCTTTGTCATGTGTTGCTGGCATCAAATTCTAAAGTTAATGATTATTTGCAAAAAAATTTTTTTTATCAGTTTGAACATCAAATATGTTGTTTATGTAGCATATTCAACTGAACATGGGTTGAAAATTATTTGCAAATCTTTGTATTCCGTTTATATTTACATATAACACAATTTCCCAACTCATATGGAAACAGGGTTTGTATTACTGTATAAGAAATGACTGACCAAGTTGAAGGTGGTGATGCTTGTCAGCAAAGACTATTCGGAACCAGCCCGGTGTAGAGCAGCAGAAGGCCTGGCCACAGCTCAATACCACTTTGTGTTTGAGGAAGCAGCGCCACATCAACAACTCTTCCTCAAATGATGGGGCTCTGAGGAACTGACAAGACACACAAGGAAGCAACATCAAGGTTCCAGAATAAAAGGACTTTAATGACAATGACTTTACCCCTGCAATTCAATTACCTCTGCACAAATTAGCATTAGATTATCAACCCCAGCATCTAACATTGCAATGTGACCTTGGTCACGTTACCTTTCTGAAGTCAGCCCAGACATACAAAGCAGCAGGCCTGTCCAGGTAGTGGATGTCCATTGTCTGCAACTCATCTGTCACGTAGCGGTGAGCACCTTTCAATCGACATCTGTTCTCGGGCAAAAACTCCTTGCTGATCCATTCTGCAGCATGACAGTGTCAAGTGTCAATAGCTTCACAGCAATAGAGTACATTCAATGTCAAAAAGCTTTGCGCATCAGAAACGGAAATGCAGTAAAAATGTCACTCAGATGCAAGAGAAGACTCAGCTTAGGTAAACTGTACCTTTTGGTGTCATCCACATGATATGAATGACTTTGACAAACAATTTAAACTTGAATAGTGATCAGTCCCTTTATTATTGATCAAGCTAACACTCACATGCTGCACAGGCAAAGAGATGATTCTATTTTATTTTTTTAATCTGAGTAAAAATATTTGTTCACCATTTGTCTCAAACCTGAATTTAATTAGATACATGTTTTAGAGTAACATGACCACAATGGAAACACATTGTTCAATTTTTTTTTTTTTTGTGGAAAATAAGAAAATTGACAGAATATAATAAACATTATTCAAGTTGATGATTATTTGGCTTAATGTTTACACCTTTCTTATGCCACGCTGGCCAGGGACCTAAGCTGCACAATCGGCCACAAAAGGCAGAACCATTTTGCAAAATAGTTACACCACCAGGAATTTTAAGAAGAGTTAGTGAATTCCACAAAACAGGAAATAAGTTTGCCGTAAAACTGTATTAATTCCATTGACCTTTTAGTAACCATTTTTGAGTTAGTTTAGTTTTTCAGTACAAAAGTGACAAAGTGTTTTTTAGGCTTAATATGGTACACATACTTTATTTTCTAATTACAGGCCGATTCTGTTTTTCAAGGCACGATTGCCAATCCAACCTGCTTTTTTTCAAATACACATTTCCCTATGTAATTGGTGCTTGTAAAACAGGCTTTGGCATCTAGTGTTGAATGAATGATAGGTGGTGGTCGGAGGGGCCGTAGGCGCAAATTGGCAGCCACGCTTCTGTCAGTCTTCCCCAGGGCAGCTGTGGCTACGAAAGTAGCTTACCACCACCAGGTGTGAATGAATGATGGGTTTTTAACATGTAAAGCGACTTTGAGTACTTAGAAAAGCGCTATATAAATCCCAGGTATTATTAGTGCACTATGTTTGTTTAGGTAAACAAGACACAAATCTAAATTGCCAAGTCCGAAAAAACTGTCATGTGTTCCAAACAATAAAGCACCAGTCTAAAACTCATTTGGCCTAGGGGCCTGTGACATAATTTTATGTGGTCCTCCACATCATTTATGTGGCCCGCTACGTCACTTTAGGTGGTCCGCTACATTATTTCAAGTTGCCCGCCACGTCCTCTTTGTGATCCGCCATATCATTTAAGTGGCCCACTAAGTCATTTTATGCGGTCGGCCACATAATTTCAAGTGGACCGCCACGTCATTTATATGGTCCTTCACATCACTTAATGTGGCCCGACCGTCCATTTTATGTGGCCTGCCACATAATTTAAACGGCCCACCCCGCCATTTTATTACATTACTTTATGTGGCTTGCCACATCATTTAAGTGGACCTCCATGTCATTTAATGTGGCCTGCTAAAGGCTGGAAATAATAAAGTACTTTCTGGCTAGATGTGTTATTTTTTCAAATTCTGAGAGAAAAATATATTGAATGCAATTTCATATGTTATACACTTTAATGTTAATAAATTAATTAATTATCATAACATGATGTTCAAAGCATTGTTTTACATAAAAGTTTTTTCACCTTTTTCACCAGTCAATCTGTTAGTAAAATAAATATTATGATAAAAAACAGTTGCCTATGCCAATTTTGTAACAAAACTATAGTTTGCATTTATATATATTTACTGTTACATGCGGTCTTCTGGGAGCAGCCATAATTGTAACATGGCCCCTCAATAAAAATAGTCTGACACCCCTGCAATAAAGGATTGTTTTGTACATTGCAAGAAGCATGATAGTCTAAAATACACAAAGCTCATGGATCCCCACCTCTATCTTGAAGAAGTTGCGTGACCTGGTGCTGCGTGGTCCCAGAGATGCCATGGAATGAGCCCAGCTTGGCCAAAGCATCAACAAGGTCTTGGTTCTCAGTATACAGTGTGCCTACTCTGTTTCCAGCCATTGCGAAGTCCTGAAAAGGACAAGGTGAAGTCAACAAGTAAAAGAGCAGTGACAGCAAACCCAGAGAATTAACAGTACTGTCAGCAGTGATAAAAAAAAAAAGTCCTCCACATAATGCAGTGCAGCACGACACGTACCTTGCTCAGCCCCCACATTATATGTGTCCTCTGTGGGTCGGGCAAACTGAAATAAGGGCACATCATTAGCAGTAAAGAGGCGATCTTCAGCCGTAATTGTCATGATGAAGGGCCTACAAGAGTAATCATGCAGAGGATAGGTTAACACCGTACCTTTCCAGACTGAGGACACTGTGAAATGTTACTGATTCATCAAACACCGTCAGCATGTACACCTCATCTATGATGGCGTGGAGCTTATTTCTAAAGCAGGAGACAAGTGTATTTATTTCAATGTACACAATAAAGTAAATTATGTCTGATAAAATTCAAATAAAGTATATAAATAATAGCTACTTCAGTGAAGTACTGGTTTAGGTTTATGAGAGCTCAGTGCCTGTGAAGGTCAACAATGGCTATAAAGATGACATGGCCATTTAGAAAACAAGTGAAATGCAGGAGACTCCAGAATAAACTGCTGCATGAAGCACTATGTTAATACTTAAGGAGGGTGCTAAAACTCCATCCAAGTACACTTGATTCCCCACGTGAGACTGAATCTGTCTTGTAAATTGACAAAGCTGTACACGGTGTCTCAGCAAGATGTGAGCTGCAGGATTGCAGGCCAGGAGGATTACATGCTATAGTAGACCACGATGTGCGTTAGCAGACGTGCAGAACACACCTTTTGGCAAACTCTAAGAAGGCCAGCATTTCCTTTGGGGTGTAGATCTCAGCAAGAGGGTTGTGTGGGTTCATCAGTATAATACCCCGGATATTTACCCCCTATAAGGACAGCAACAGTTGTTTTTTAGTAACAGCTTTGGAACATAGCACACCTATAAATCTGGGAAACGATGGGGTTGCATTCAAATACTGACTCAGAACAAACGCATGAATGTATTACCTCTTGCTTAGCCCTCTGTAGACCTTCTTCCAGTTTTCTTACTGTGAGGTGGAAAATTCGACCTTCTTTGTCCTATCAATATTTATAGAAGAAAATAAAGCAGACATCAACTCCAAATACAGAACGCCTACAGGGTAACAGCCTAAGCTTAAGTGCCACAAACTGCCATTATTGCATTATTAAAAATGATCAAATACATTGTAGAAGTTTTACTATCATTCCACCCTGGACAATAGTTGTTCATATTAATCATTACAAGTCCAAAATTAATATGACATTGATGCCTATTGCATATAAACATCTAACTGCAACTTTAATTAAAAAGGCACTATAAATTATTATTACTTGAAGCAAATATGATCTATAATGCATACAAGATATCTGTTCCTACTGTACCTCACAGTCCAGAGGAACATGAAACAACTGGACATCACTATACAGCTGCAGGTCCTCTGTAATAACGCCATAGAATGGACTGGGAATGAGAATGGCCTCTACAAAAATGAAAAAACACACCATGATTGGCTAGATAATGTAACCATCATTTAATTTTGTAAAAGGGATGTTTTTCTTTATTTTTCTACTTTTAAGTATAAGCCACTGTTGTATACTAGTATGCACATGAATGTGTTAAGGGGAAACAAACACTAGTTCTAGCAATGACAGAAATCATGTTTTTTTATTACATGCCAGGTTGATCAACCAAATACCAGTCTTATTTGTATCCCAAAATGATTACAGTATTGTTTTAAAAGGGAGGACCGTTGAATTCAAAACCCATACAGTATGACAAGTTACATAAGATTACCCAAATTAACTTCTTCTACCTCACCCTTTTTCCCCACTCTCCCTATAGAACATTTACCTTAATAAAAAAAGCAAGCAATGTTTATTTGTCTACTCACCTTTTGGGTCACAAATTACTGCTGCAATGCAGGAGAAGATGGAACTGCAACCATTCATCACCACAACCTGAATAAATACACACATAGATATTTTAGAGCCTGAAAGAGTCTCATTGGTGGAGGTAATAAAGAGACCAGGCCTGATGATGAACAAGTTACTAAAATTAAATTAGTTGCTCAAAAATATTGTACATTAAATTGAGACTAGCCCCAGAGGAGGTGCATATCCAACCATATTGAGTAAACGTTTAAACAATTTACTGATAAAGCATGAAAGAAACATGTCTGAAAAAGCACAATATGTGCGATTACATAGTGTGCCAAAAAAAAGCACATAAAGATCCTAGAGTGCTTGCTCTTAATCACCTTTAAATCTGCGGAGAGAGAGAAAGTTTGAGTTGCAAAGCAACAGCCACAAAACCAATATTTGGTATCTGAAGAGAGATGTGGACCAAAGAGGTGTGGACCAAAATCCGTCTTGAGTCTTAATTGCAAGTATTATATAGCACACTTTGCATACAGTTGCAATTCCAAGATGTTAGATGGCAGTAGGGTATAGGCGACGGTGTGTTGTCTAGCTTGGAGGTAGTCTTTATTTAGCTGAATGATGTGCCAGTTTTGTCTTAAGATGTGTCCTACAAAGTGTTTATACTGAAAGTATTGTATTCATTACACACTTGCTGTTTGATTGTAACATGAATCTTAGTTGTAGTTCTCATTACCAAATTTGGAGTTGTTGAAATCGCCATGTAAAATGGCTAATGCTAATCAGTTGCATGTATATGGCAAAGCTAATGTGAATTAGCATCAAGTTAGCACATTTTGGAAAAGTGAAGCCTTACTTTAAGTTTAATGTTTTCCATCAGTCATACTGTAATTTCTTAGTTGGCATGAAGGCAGTCCAACTGAGTCTGCTCTGGGACCTGCTTCAGTGATTGTTTCCACGTCAAGTCTTAGAGCTGGCCGAGTCTGCAACCGGAAGTGATGTCACATACAACAAAAGTATCGAAATGTGGCACGGTTTGATTTTACGTGAATCGATACCCGGCAGTACCGACTGAATTTGGTTAGCGATAATAAAATTACCGAATTTGGTACCCATCCCTATTGATTACACAACAGTACATAGTTGCCAATCCACCCACAGACACTAGAGAGCTTCTACTAGACTCTGACATTACTCTTTACTCACATCGTCAGCTTTCAGTCGCTTTGGAGAATGGCAAAAGTAAGTCAGGAACTTGGCAACCTCTTCTCTCAAGCTGAAAGAACAAGAGGGAAATAGGTGGTATTAAACATGACAAAAGTCATGTGAACATATGAAATGAAGCATGTATATCTTACAATGCATGTCCCCTCCAGTCACCATACTGCAACAGCACTGGGTCAACATACAGCATATCAGGTTGGGTCAACTGTAGTGTAAGTAGTTTGACAATATTGTTATTCAAATATCCACCAGTATTCATGGTTCTTTGGCTGCAACGCATCTCACCCTTTTATGCAGAAGATCATAGCAGAGCTTATTCTCACTTGTACCCATGTTAATGAAACCCTGGGATCACAGAAAAGTTGTATCTTAATTAAAAAAAGTTTGGGATTACATCTTTCTACAAAGAGAAATGTAATTCTCACATTAGGGTTGTCCGTGTCATATCTGTTTGCTTCGTACTGAGCAAAGCCCTCCTGGAGAACGGCCTGGTGCTGTCGGATACTGTTACCACGATTGGACAGGTACACGCTGACTTTAGTAGACTTCACACCTCTCTCGGTTGCCAATCCACCCACGGGTATTGTGCAGAACTTGACAGAGGTGGACTGACCTGACTTTATTGTCCCCTTAGTGCAAACAGTGTGTGCAGTGGGAGCTGGAGAATGTGTCTGAGACGAGGACGGCGCAGTGGAGGCCGTTGGTGTCACCACTGAAGCTGACTGATGATCTAGAGGAGAGACGGAAATGTTCATGGATGCGTTTGCTGTCGTCGCATCACCCTGTCTGACCGCAACCAAAGCCCCAGTAAGCATGCTGAACAGGCGCAGCTCATGCTGGCGCTCTTGCTCCGCTCTCTTCTCTTCTTGCTGTTGTCTTCGCTCATCAGCCTGCAACTCCTTCTCCAGCCGCGCCTCCTCCAAGGAGAGGAGGCGATCTTCAGCGCACCTTTGCCAGATAAGGAAACTGGCCAGAGCTTTGTCCAGAGGCCCATTGCTGCCACATTTACCGCTAACGTGGCCGCATGTGGTCTTGCCCGCACGTCGGCGCCTTCTCTGTCTTACGGAAGCCAAGGGAGGGGCCGCTTCCTTAAATGTTTCATGTGGCGCAGGTGCACTGCCAGATTGGGAGGCAGACCCAGCAAGGTTCAGGTCAGTCAAACCTGTGGTGGAGATGAGAAAGAATATGACATTACATTATGCACACTATTTACTGTACATCAAGTTATGAAAAATGTATGCAAAATATTGCATACATCACGTAATATGCAGATTAATTACCCCATTTATTTTGACTTTATTTTGACCGTACATGCTTCTGTACTTCCTTACGGTCAGTGATCAGTTCAATGCATACGTCAGTGCAAAGATGAGTAAGGAGAATTCTGTGACAAATTTCACTTCAAAATGCACCCCGTTGGTACTTTGGATAATACTGTTACCATGTTTTGAGAAAATAAATTACGTATATTTAGTAAAACAAAAAAAATGTGTATGACATTCGGACAATAAAATGTAATTTGTGTCAAATATTGGGGTATTTTTTAAAGGTTAATTTTAATTATGCTAGCAACAAATGTGATATGATTTAAAAAAAATTATCAATTAACAGCACAAAAAAAATCCCAAGCATTTTCCCACTGCATGGTCAAACTATTATGTAGTCCTTTCATCATCACAATCATTTTCAAAAATGATTAATCTTTTAAATGGGGGGACGATTGCACAGGTATTTCCTAACAGACTAAAACCAAGAACTCAGTTCATTGTATAATGTATTGATTGTTGGACTTGTTTTACAGTAATGATACCACAGAATTACTGTAGTCATCATAACTCATAATAAGCATTTTATCAAGGGGCCCACAGCTAATTGTTTTATGTATTCCAGAAACACTACTACCATAAAAACAACTAAGGCTATCAAAGAAACGACTTCTCTTATGTGATTAATCACAAAATATCGCATTAATCATATATATATGCAGATTAATCACACAATATGTTTTACGCTACATGCTCCTTTGTCTTAACTGTGGATGGTTATCTGAAAGGCGGAGAAGGTTGCTTTACAGTCAGTGATCCGGTCAATGCATACGTCAGTGCAAAGATGAGTAAGGACACTGTTACTGGTGTGCTGGCTGGTGATTTCCCCTCAAAATATACTTAACTTGATTTTAGCTAAAAATGTTACAAAATTTTAAACAAAAAATGGCATGCATTCAAGTAAAATATTTTAAAAAGGCCCTGTATGACATCCTGACAATACAATTGCATTTGTGTCAAAATATTGGTTTTTTTCTTTAAATAAATGTAAGTCATGCAAATACAGTCAGTAAAAACTTGTGATTAATCATGAATAATCCAAAATTAAAAGTGCGATTAATCTTTTACATCAGATTATTCATTTGATGGCAGGGCTAAAAGCACTACAGAGCTCCTGAACGTGTACCAGTGTAAACACATTGGCATCCTCGCGATGGCATTTTAACCTCCTAAAAACCAGTGTGTTTTCCATAAACTGGATATTTTTTCTGAAATGTGTAACTGACAAAAGAAATACAGAAAAAACAAATGTCAGCTACATATGATGCTGGTTCTCAAAGCAAGAACAATAGTGAAGGGAGAAGTCCAGCGCCTGGTCCTTAGTTTTCTGGAATAGGGGCCCCTTGAACAATTTAGTTAAAACGCCCTGTTTTACAGCCATGATATCACAGAATCCCTGTAATCATCATAACACTTAATACGCATCTAATCAAGGGATGTCCAAAGTGCCCGGGGCACAGTTTGCATGTTCTCCCCGTGACTGCGTGGGTTCCCTCCGGGTGCTCCTACTTCCTCCCACCTCCAAAGACATGCACCTGGGGATAGGTTGGATGGCAACCATCGATTGGCCCTCGTGTGTGAATGTGAGTGTGAATGTTGTCTGTCTATCTGTGTTGGCCATGCGATGAGAAGGCGACTTGTCCAGGGTGTACCCCGCCTTCCGCCTGTGTGCAACTGAGATAGGCTCCAGCGACCCCGTAAGGGACAAGCGGTAGAAAATGGATTGATGGATGTTACAAAAAAAACAACATAAAAAGTGGATTACTGTAATGAAAATAGTTGAAATGTTGAAAATAACACAAAGCTGACATACAGGCGGTTTTTAGTGTTAAAAAATCCATGTATCCATCAATCCATTTTCTATTAAAGTATATATTTATATTTGATTATATATTTGAAAATGAAAACTATAAAAAATAATAGTAAAGTGTATTTATATAGCGCTTTTCTCTAGTGACTCAAAGCGCTTTACATAGTGAAAAACCATTATCTAAGTAACATTTTTAAACCAGTGTGGGTGGCACTGGGAGCAATTGGGTGAAGTGTCACGCACAAGTACACAACAGCTGTGACTAGGATGGCAGAAGTGGGGATCGAACCTAGAACCCTCAGGTTGCTGGCACGGCCCCTCTACCAACCGAGCTACGCTGTACCTGTACCCTTTGATTTTTCCATGTGCGTCCCCTCAGTGGAAAAAGTTTGGACACTCTAAATCAGGGGTCCCCAACCTATTTTGCACCACGGACGGGTTTAATGTAGGCATTATTTTCAGGGACCAGCTTTCCACTTGTGCCAGATAAATACAGCAAAAATAAGGGCATGAAAAATACGACTCACTATAACGCTGAATTAGTGGGAGCCCTGTGTTCCTTTGCAATGAGATGCAGATGTAAATCAGCCTTTGGCTATAATCTGTCACATTTATATTTGATATGTTCATTAATGTGCATTGTATCATGTCACAAAGTTATAAGAAATGGCATTTTTTTTATTTTACATCTATAAATAAGCTTATTGGTGTGTCTAGTGGGACAGGCGAAAGTTAAGTCAGACTAAATGCAGTTTTTTATTAATTATTTAACGGGGATAGGTTGATTGGCAACACTAAAAATTGGCCCTGGTGTGTGAATTTGAGTGTGAATGTTGTCTGTCTATCTGTGTTGGCCCTGCGATGAGGTGGCGACTTGTCCAGGGTGTACCCCGCCTTCCGCCCGAATGCAGCTGAGATAGGCTCCAGCACCCCCCGCGACCGCTAAAGGGACAAGCGGTAGAAAATGGATGGATGGATCTATAAACAAGTTTATTGGTGTGTGTGTAGTGGGACAGGCGAAAATTATGTCGAACTAAATGCAGTTGTTTATTAATTATTTAACGGGGATAGGTTGATTGGCAACACTAAAAATTGGCCCTGGTGTGTGAATGTGAGTGTGAATGTTGTCTGTGTATCTGTGAGATGGTGACTTGTCCGGGGTGTACCACGCCTTCCGCCCGAATGCAGCTGAGATAGGCTCCAGCACCCTCCGCGACCCCGAAAGAGACAAGCGGTAGAAAATGGATGAATGGATGTTCCTCTGCGGCCCGGTAGCAAATGCTTCACGGACCGGTACCGGTCCCCGGACAGATGGTTGGGCACCACTGCTCTAAATCACAATCTAATCACTACTCTCTTTGGGGCGGCATGGCGTAGTGGGTAGAGCGGCAAGTGCCAGAAACTCGAAGGTTGCAGGTTCGCTCCCCGCCTCTTGCCATCCAAATGCCGTTGTGTCCTTGGGCAGGACACTTCACCCTTGCCCCCAGTGCCGCTCACACTGGTGAATGAATGATGGGTGGTGGTTGAAGGGGCCGTAGGCGCAAACTGTCAGCCACGCTTCCGTCAGTCTACCCCAAGGCAGCTTGTAATGTAGCTTACCACCACCAGGTGTGAATGTGAGTGAAGCGTGGCGAAGTTGGGAGAATGGCTGTGCCAGCAATCTGAGGGTTACTGGTTCAATCCCCACCTTCTACCATCACGTCCGTTGTGTCCTTGAGCAAGACACTTCACCCTTGCTCCTGATGGGTGCTGTTTAGCGCCTTGCATGGCAGCTCCCGCCATCAGTGTGTGAATGGGTGAATGTGGAAATAGTTTCAAAGCGCTTTGAGTTCCTTAAAAAAAAGGTAGAAAAGCGCTATAAAAGTACAACCCATTTACCATTTTCTACCGCTTGTCCCTTTTGGGGTCGCGGGGGGTGCTGGAGCCTATCTCAGCTGCATTCGGGCAGAAGGCGGGGTACACCCTGGACAAGTCGCCACCTCATCACAGGGCCAACACAGATAGACAGACAACATTCACACTCACATTCACACACTAGGGTCAATTTAGTGTTGCCAATCAACCTATCCCCAGGTGCATGTTTTTGGCGGTGGGAGGAAGCCGGAGTACCCGGAGGGAACCCACGCAGTCACAAGGAGAACATGCAAACCCCACACAGAAAGATCCCGAGTTGAACTCAGGACTACTCGGGACCTTTGTATTGTGAGGCACATGCACTAACGCTATATAAATCTAATCCATTATAACTCAGATGTTATCCTAATATTAACATCTGTCACAATATCTATTGGGCTATTTATTTTCTTCTTCTTCATGTTCTATTGCCAAGTCAAATATTATTTCAAGTGCGACTGTATAGTCATCGGTGTGTTTCATGCAAAAGAAACAACCTGAAGGTGACATCCTTGCATGACCATGAGAATGTTCTCCTTGACCCGACGTGTCTTCTGTCCCTGGTAAGGATTGACCATCAGTTTCTTGCTCATCTCCTGATCTGTAGTACATTTCCGGGGGTGGAACATCAGTGTTCAGCAGACTTTCCTCAGCATCCTCACACTTCACGTCCAGTGGATCTCCTATTTTGGGCGGCTGGCCGAACAGAAACCCCCCGGAAGTAGTCGGGCCGAAGGCGCCTGCGGAGGAGCTCCCTTGCACGTACGAGTCACTCCCACACGGGCTCTGAAACACCTGCTGAGCCACCACGCTTCCACCTAAAGTCGAGTACGTGACCGCCGGCCGATTAGCCAACACCCAGTCCATGACGTCGTAGAATTTCCACGATCTCAACTTGTGGTTGTCTTTGATGCGCCGGTACTCCAGCTTCATCTTCTTGATCTTCTCCCGGCACTGGTCGCCTGAGCGGTAGATGCCCTTTTCGCGCAGGACCAGCGCGATGCGGTCAAACACACGCTGGTTGCGCAGCGAGCTCTCCAGTTCTATCTGGACGGACTCGTCGGACCACAGCTGGAGGAGCTCCACGATCTCCGGGTCGGTCCAGTTGCTGCCTCGCTCGTGTCTCCGGCCTCGAGGGTCCATAGTCCGCTACTTAGACTTGCTCACTCGGCGGTCCTGAAAGGGGGGTGAAAAAACAAAAAACAATGTTCTGTGCTTCTTCTCACCGTGACTACGCATAGATGTACAAGTACTTCCTCTTCGCCAACATAACATGTAAAATGGGCTTTGGGGCGTTTTTAACCCTGCGTTCGATGTTTACTATCTGAGGGGGATCCACATCCGGGTTGGCTGCACATGCGTGCTTGTCTTATTCCGGGATAACTTTGGCCCGTGTTAACTGAGAACAGGGTAGAGGCGCACGCATGCGAGTCAAAGTAAAGCCAGAGCCCTGAGCTGCGTTACAGCGCCCTCTAGCGCAGCGAGTGATTAAAGTCATATGTAATTACATCATAAATCCAGAGGATGGCACTCTCCCACTGCAGTAGAAATAATCCAATCCAATCCACTTTATTTATCAGAATCAGAATAGTTTTATTGCCATTGTTTGAGAACGGGTTCACAAACTAGGAATTTTTCTTGGTGCAATCGTGCAACATAAAACACATGGGTAAAACAGAATCCATCCTGTTTGGGTCCCACATCAAACTTAAGAGAGTAAATGACTTCAACATAAAAGTAGGTGACAGTGTCATCACCAGGAAAGATGAGGTCACCTACCTAGGTTCCATTCTAGAGGCTAACCTTTCCTGTGACAAAATGGCAACCAAGGTAATCAAAAAGGTTAACCAACGAACGAGATTTCTCTACAGAATTTCCTCTCCGGTCAACAAAAGCACCTTGAGGATTCTGGCGGGAACTCTCGTTCAACCCTTTTTCGATTATGCATGCACCTCCTGGTACCCTAGCACCTCCAAAACCCTCAAATCTAAACTCCAAACATCTCAGAACAAGCTAGTCAGGTTACTTCTAGACCTCCACCCCAGATCCCACCTCACTCCTACCCACTTCTCTAAAGTGGGCTGGCTCAAGGTGGAGGACAGAGTTAAACAACTTGCACTGAGCCTAGTCTATAAAATCCGCTACACCTCCCTGATACCGAAGTACATGTCAAACTACTTCCTTAACGTAAATGACCGCCATAACCACAACACCAGGGGGTGCTCCACTAACCACGTTAAACCCAGATTCCGAACTAACAAAGGTCTTAACTCATTCTCTTTCTATGCCACATCAATGTGGAATGCGCTCCCAACAGGTATAAAAGAAAGGGCATCTCTATCCTCCTTCAAAACCGCTATAAAAGTTCACCTCCAGGCAGCTACAACCCTAAACTAACACCCTCCCCGGATTGCTAATAATCAAATGTAAACAATCAAATGCAGATACTTTTTCTTTTTCTTATGCCTTCTGATCTCTCTCTCTCTCTCTCTCTCTCTCTCTCTCTCTCTCTCTCTATGTCCACTACTTGATGTCCATACCCCCCCCCCCTCCACACCCCTGATTGTAAATAATGTAAATAATTCAATGTGATTATCTTGTGTGATGACTGTATTATGATGATAGTATATATGATAGTATATATCTGTATCATGAATCAATTTAAGTGGACCCCGACTTAAACAAGTTGAAAAACTTATTCTGGTGTTACCATTTAGTGGTCAATTGTACGGAATATGTACTTCACTGTGCAACCTACTAATAAAAGTCTCAATCAAAAACATATAACACCGATTTGGTAATAACAAGAGCTGTAACTGAGCTATCAGATCTTGTTATAGACGTAGAAGGAATTCAAAGGAGCTACTGTTAGGAGTTATTGTTCATGTGCCTGATGGCCGAGGGGAAAAAACTGTTCAGGTGGCAGGAGGTGTGGGTCTGGATGGACTGTAGTTTCCTGCCTGAGGGGAGAGGTGTGAATTGTTTGTGTCCAGGGTGAGAAGAGTCAGCTGTGAGTCAGCCCACACGCCTCCTGGTCCTGGATGAGAACAAGTCCTGGAGGGATGGGAGCTTGCAGCCAATCACCTTCTCAGCAGCACGTACGATGCGCTGCAGTCGATGCTTATATAGCACATTTCAAAAAACAATAGAAGTTTCACAAAGTGCTGCACAGTAGTCAAGACAAACATACTAGAAGAGTAAGCAATACAAAACATCCAACTATAAAAGAGTAACTACATAAAACACATCAGAGAAAACAAAATAGACTAAAATCACACAACTATCGTGCCTCACAATACTAAGGTCTTGAGTAGTCCTGAGTTCAATCCTGGGCTCAGGATCTTTCTGTGTGGAGTTTGCATGTTCTCCCCGTGACTGCGTGGGTTCCCTCCGGTTATTCCGGCTTCCTCCCACCTCCAAAGATATGCACCTGGGGATAGGTTGATTGGCAACACTAAATTGGCCCCAGTGTGTGAACGTGAGTGTGAACGTTGTCTGTCTATCTGTGTTGGCCCTGTGATGAGCTGGCGACTTGTCCAGGGTGTACACCGCCTTCCCCCGAATGCAGCTGAGATAGGCTCCAGCACCCCCCGCGACCCCAAAAGGGACAAGTGGTAGAAAACGGATGGATGGATGGATGGGCACACAACTCTCATGCTGGTTTAAAAGCCAAAGAGTAAAAATATGTTTTAAGACGCGATTTAAAAAAGTCATTAAAGAGGGAGCCGTCCGAATAGCAAGAGGGATATTGTTCCAAAGTTTTGGTCCAACGGCAGAAAATGCACAATCCCCTCTGCATTTTAAACAGGTTTTTGGGACGACAAGAAGAAACTGATCAGCTTGATTGATTTAAACTTTTATTAGTAGATTGCACAGTACAGTACATATTCCGTACAATTGACCACTAAATGGTAACACCCGAATAAGTTTTTCAACTTGTTTAAGTCGGGGTCCACGTTAATCAATTTATGGTACATAGCTGACCTGTATCGTGGCGATAATCCCTTAAGAAATTTTTTAAAAAATATATATATTTTCAAATGAATTCTACCATGAACTGGGAGCCAGTGAAGGGATTCTAAAATTGGGGTAATGTGTTCATGTGTTTTTAGTGCCAGTTAAAAGGCGAGCAGCAGCATTTTGGACTAACTGCAATCGAGCGATTGAGGCCTGGTTCATTCCAGCGTAGAGGGAGTTGCAGTAGTCCAAACGTGATGAAATAAAAGCATGGATTACCCGCTCAAAGTTGTTAAAAGATGAAACTGATTTAATTTTTGCTAAAAGTCTTAGATGATAAAAACTAGATCGTACAAAGGCTGCTCCAATTTAAAACCTTTGTCGAACTTAAATCCAAGATTTGTAACTGTTGGTTTTAAATAAGACATCAGGGGGTCCAGGTCACTGGGGTGAGCAGTCTGTTTTACTTTTGAGTCAAATAAAATAATTTCCGTCTTGTTCTCATTTAAGTTTACAAAGTTTACCGCCAACCATGCTTGTATGTCATCAAGACAATTTAAAAGTGATTTTAAACTTGTGGCACTTTTCTTTTTTAAAGGGACATAGATTTGTGTATCATCCACATAGAGATTATATGATATATTATTATTATTTTAAATGTGTTGAATGGGCAGCATGTACACTGAAAACAGAATTGGTCCTAGGATTGAACCCTGAGGGACACCACAGGACAAGGGAGCATAGACCGAAGTTTAGTTTATTACTTTAGTTTATTAAGGATCCCCATTAGTCTACACTGCAGTGGAGACTATTCTTCCTGGGGTCCAGGCAAAAAACATCACACAATCACAAAACAAAAGATTACAATGCAGTACAACATGATCAAATAATAAAATGTTGTGACACAAAAATAGCAACAACAAAGAACCAAAAAAAGTAATAATAACTTTGAGTTTACATAATAATGTTCATACCAAAGATAAAAAGAGCAATACAAAAATATATACACTACCGTTCAAAAGTTTGGGGTCACCCAAACAATTTTGTGGAATAGCCTTCATTTCTAAGAACAAGAATAGACTGTCGAGTTTCAGATGAAAGTTATTTTTTTTCTGGCCATTTTGAGTGTTTAATTGACCCCACAAATGTGATGCTCCAGAAACTCAATCTGCTCAAAGGAAGGTCAGTTGTGTAGCTTCTGTAACGAGCTAAACTGTTTTCAGATGTGTGAACATGATTGCACAAAGGTTTTCTAATCATCAATTAGCCTTCTGAGCCAATGAGCAAACACATTGTACCATTAGAACACTGGAGTGATAGTTGCTGGAAATGGGCCTCTATACACCTATGTAGATATTGCACCAAAAACCAGACATTTGCAGCTAGAATAGTCATTTACCACATTAGCAATGTATAGAGTGTATTTCTTTAAAGTTAAGACTAGTTTAAAGTTATCTTCCTTGAAAAGTACAGTGCTTTTCCTTCAAAAATAAGGACATTTCAATGTGACCCCAAACTTTTGAACGGTAGTGTATATATATTTTTGCAAAAATAAAACAAAGAACCAATGGCCTAAAATATACACATTAGTGTACCAAAGACAAACAATAAGTGACGAAAAAGTACCATCCATCCATTTTTCTACTGCTTGTCCCACAATCAATAAGATAGTCAATAGTCAATAAAAACAGTCATGACATTAGGTACAATCTAGAATAATCTCTTTCCGCAATACTTCTCCTCTTAGTCTATTCTTAAAACCCGCTATGCGGGTGATTGATACCAGATATTGTGGAAGTCAATTCCAGTAAGTGATTGCCCTATACATTACAGTCTTTTTCAAAACATCAGTTTTGGGTTTAAGATGGGTGAAAGCACCTCTTAGGGCTAGCCTGGTACCATAGTTGTGACTGTCATTAGCAAGCAACAGCTGAGAATACAGATATGAATCAAAGCCAAATCATCAAATCAAATAAGCGTCATATAATCCATACATTAATTCATTTTTTAATTATTTCTAATAGGAAAACCCGATGGATACAATAACTCTCATGGATGTGTTATTAAATAGAAAAACAGACACATAACACACAAATAATTCCAGATATAGACAATATATCCATTCATTTTCTTTTCTTTTTTAATTACTCTATTTTACTTACAAAAACCAAACAGGGAATGAATCAGTTCAACCAAATAATACATGATAATGCAATAAAAATACAATTCCAAACGAATCCTAGCCCTGCAACATTTCAAATAGCAATCCCCACAGAAACTGAAAAGACACACAAACACAACACAAAAAAACAAAAAATTCAAGCAAAAATGAATATTATCAACAGCAGTATCAATAATGATAAGAATACCGACATAATGGTGATTAAAAAATTAAACAACAACAATTAAACAAATCACCAAAATCCAGAGGATGGCACTCTCCCACTGCAGTAGAAATAAGCGTCATATAATCATACATTAATTAATTTTAATTAATTAATTAAATAGAAAAACAGACACATAACACACAAATTATTATGACTCTATTTTAATTACAAAAAACACACAGGAAATTAATCAGTCCAACAAAATAATACAATCACAAAAAAATTCCAAACAAATCCTAGCCCTGCCACATTTCAAATAACAATCCACACAGCAACTGAAAAGGCTCACAAACACAACACAAAAGACAAAAAATTCAAACAAAAAATAATATTATCAACAACAGTGTAAATAATAATAAGAAACCCGACATAATAGTGATTAAAAAGTTAAACAACAACAACAATCAAACAAATCACCAAAATCCAGATGATGGCACTCTCCCACTGCAGTAGAAATAAGCGTCATATAATCCATACATTAATTAATTTGTAAATGATTTCTAATAAGAACACCCGATGGATAAAGTAACTCTCATAGATGTGTTATTAAATAGAAAAACAGACACATAACACACAAATCTTTCCAGATATAGAGAATCTATCCATCCATTTTCTTTTTTTTAAATTACTCTATTTTATGTACAAAAAACACACAGGAAATGAATCACTCCAACAAAATAATACATGATAAAACAATAACAATACAATTCCAACATTTCAAAGAGCAATCCACACAGCAATTGAAAAGACATACAAACACAACACAAAGAACAAAACATTCAAACAAAAATGTATATTATCATATCAACAACAGTATCAATAATAATAAGAATACCAACATAATTGATTAAAAATTAAACAACAACAATCAAACAAATCACTGGTATTATCACGTATAATTTCCATCACAATTACAGCCATTAATAAAAAGAACAAATAATAGTGTCACAGTGGCTTGCGTTACATCTCATAAGTTTCGCAACACACTGTATCCATTGATTACCAGAAGGACTAAAAAAATATATATATATTTTAGGTCTATTTATTAATGGTTAAAACAAATTAATATCCATCCATTTCTATACACAAGGTCACTGGTGAGCTGGAGCCTATTACACCTTCTAGTGGTCACCATCAGTCAATCACAGTGCACACAAAGACAAACAAACATGTACGCTCACACCCATTAACAATTTACAGTCTCATGTTTGAGTCATGCATGTTTTGAGGGATGTGGGAGTACCTGAGAAAAGTCACAAACATGAGAGAACATGTACATTACACATAGATATGCTCTAATAATGTTATGCATCAGGAAGACAATTAGTATAAATAAATGATTAATGGGTTATACTTGTATAGCGCTTTTCTACCTTCAAGGTACTCAAAGCGCTTTGACAGTATTTCCACATTCACCCATTCACACACACATTCACACACTGATGGCGGGAGCTGCCATGCAAGGCGCTAACCAGCAGCCGTCAGGAGCAAGGGTGAAGTGTCTTGCCCAAGGACACAACGGACGTGACTAGGATGGTAGAAGGTGGGGATTGAACCCCAGTAACCAGCAACCGTCCGATTGCTGGCACGGCCACTCTACCAACTTCGCCACGCCGTCCCTATATACAATCTATTATTAATATTTTGTTTCCACATGAATCTTTGTCACATTGAATGTTCTATTACGACATTCATTATCATATTGGTAACTTATTTATGTATTATTAAATGTTTTAATGAGTAAATATAAGGCAACATATAACTACAACAGCAATAATAGTTTCAGTCTCCAGTTCTCCACTACACATCTGTAGAAGCTTCTAAGAATGGAGCTACCTACCTACATAGTCCAGCATACTGCAGCTTCCTAAAGAAGTAGAGATGCTGCAGTGCTCCTTCGTGAGCAGACAGGAAGTGTTGTGGCTCCAGGTGAGGTCACTGGATAGATCGACCCCAAATACCTGAAACTGAGGACCGTTTCCACATTTGCTCCTCCGATGTGCAGGAGCATATAAATTATTAAGCGTATAAAGTCAACTAGTTTTTCCATTCTACTGGTACTTTAAGGGTGTACCTTAAAGGGGAACTGCACTTTTTTTTTAAATATTTTGCCTTTCGTCCACAATAATTATGAAAGACATGATGACGGGTGTTATTTTTCTAAATATTAAATAAATTCGATCAAAAGTCTGCTTACAGTGGAGCCTACGGAAGCCGCTAAATTTTGCATTTAAAGCCCTTGAAAAAGAATTCTCCATTAATGTTTTATGTACATGATGTATGTATGTATGTAATGTAGCAACTGGCACATGTATAGTAACATTTCATATCTACGTATTTTGATAATTTTAAGCATACTCAGCACATTAACAGCGTTTGCTTTTTTCCCCATCACTGATTATTACTCACTGCAGACTTTATAAGAGCCAACAAACATAGTAAAACATCACTTACTGTACAATGTCTGCTGTCGTTAGGATGCCAACTGCTGGGATGTTCATATTTTCCCATTTAGATGAAAAATGTCTCATAATCCTAGTTTGTCTACATTAGCACTTATACTACCAATATCACTTGGTTAATATTCAAGTCACGAAATGTAAATTGTGTAATATCGGCGGTTCTTAAATGGTTATTTATTGGATTTTATGGGCGGAACAGAGGATCCCCATTGGCTCCGCTGCAAGCAGACTTTATTTATGTTTATTTAATATTTAGAATGTATTAAAAATCCATCTGTCGTTGTGTCTGTCATAGTAATTGTGAAGCATAGGCAACATTAAAAAAAAGTGCAGTCCTCCTTTAAAGAATGCCTGTTATTAAAGTGTGGATCCGGGTGTCTAGTTTGCTCGTAAGGTGAAATGCCAATGTGTTTACAGTGGTCCAAGTTCTTTTATACAACAGGAGCACTGTAATGTTTTTTTTTTTTTATTTGCTGCAAAGATGTTTGTCTCCCAAGTTTAGAACTGAAGCTTTGGTGTCATTCCCAGGTTGGACTTGTTTCTCGGGCCGCCTGTCGAATAGCCCTGCTTTATTGGCGTAAGAGAGTGTAAAGGTGACTAAAGGGTGTTTTTTCATGTCTAGAGGGCTCTCATAATGTTGAAAAACATATTTAGACTTAAACGTGCATTTAATGCTGGAGATATGAAAATTATAAATTTGTTATCCAAGATTCCCACTTTGTTTCCACAGGAACCAATTAACCGCAATAAATAAGAAACGATCTGACTGTACACTTTTTTTTTTTTTAAACTTGTTTTGACTTAGTATTTGTTACTGAGTTGGAAGTATCCATCCCTTGTCTACCGCTTGTCCCTCTAGGGCAGGGGTCCCCAAACTTTTTGACTCGATATATATATATATATATATATATATATATATATATATATATATATATATATATATATATATATATATATATATATATATATATATTGATACAGGTATATGTACAGTACAGGCCAAAAGTTTGGACACGCCTTCTCATTCAATGCGTTTTCTTTATTTCCATGTCTGTTTACATTGTAGATTGTCACTGAAGGCGGCACAGGGGTTAGTGCATGTGCCTCACAATACGAAGGTCCTGAGTAGTCCTGGGGTCAATCCCGGGCTCGGGATCTTTCTGTGTGGAGTTTGCATGTTCTCCCCGTGACTGCGTGGGTTCCCTCCAGGTACTTCGGCTTCCTCCCACCTCCAAAGACATGTACCTGGGGATAGGTTGATTGGCAACACTAAATTGGCCCTAGTGTGTGAATGTGAGTGTGAATGTTGTCTGTCTATCTGTGTTGGATGGATTGTCACTGAAGGCATCACAACTATGAATGAACACATGTGGAGTTATGTACTTAACAAAAAAAAGTGAAATAATTGAAAGCATGTTTTATATTGTAGTTTCTTCAAAATAGCCACCCTTTGCTTATACTGTATACTGTATATATATATATATATATATATATATATATATATATATATATATATATATATATATATATATATATATATATATATATATATATATATATATATATATATATATATATATATATATATATATCCATCCATCCATTCATCCATCCATTTTCTACCGCTTGTCCCTTTTGGGGTCGCGGGGGGTGCTGGAGCCTATCTCAGCTGCATTCGGGCGGAAGGCGGGATACACCCTGGACAAGTCGCCACCTCATCACAGGGCCAACACAGATAGACAGACAACATTCACACTCACATTCACACACTATATATATATATATATATATATATATATATATATATATATATATATATATATATATATATATATATATATATATATATATATATATATATATATATATATATATATATATTTCTTGTGCATATATATATATATATATATATATATATATATATATATATATATATATATATATATATATTTCTTGTGCATTAATTGACTGAAAGAGTGCACACTTGTCACTTTATCGGTGGAAGAATTTATTTTAAGACATAATGATTTGCCTCAGCGGCTCGGAGACACTGACAGAAACAAGCAGTAGGAAATGGATTAAAAAGGACATATTTAAAAGGCTACAGCACCCCCCCGCCACCCCGAAAGGGACAAGCCGTAGAACATCGATGGATGGATGGATATTTTAAAAAATAATAATGAAAAAAATAAATAAATAAATAAAATTTAAAAAATAAATTCAACTTGGGCCGAAAGCGGCCCGCGGGCCGTAGTTTGGGGACCGATGCTCTATTTGTTGCGGGGGTGCTGGAGCCTATCCCAGCTACATCCTGCTGTAATACTTAGCATAATAATAATAATAATGATTTAATAATTTTATGAATAATTACGCGATGTGTGAGCACCTGCCACCCCCCATATCTCTGTGCACGTTTCTGCCTGCCAGCGAAATTAAATTAATTAAAACTCTAAAATTCCAACAATAAACATATAAAAAAATGTTCCAAATTTCCAAGGATATAATATCTTGTTCCTTCGTCGGCAGCAAAAGCCCCGATAAAGCATGCTCGACAGTCTCGTACGCTCGAAGAGTGACGTATTTCCTGGACAAAGGAGCTGTTTTGTTGTCATTCATCCAGTCGTCCACGCGACACTCCACGGGCAGACAATCTCGCCTCTTAGTGCTCCTCCACATGTTATCGCTCCTTCACTACGCTGCGTAAACGCGTGTTCTTAGCCATAATCAGCCGTGACTGTTACGTTAAAAGAACGTCGTTCGATCCGAACAAAATATATTTTCTTGGAAGGGCGAAGTTGAGCGGCGGGTAAGAAAGAACCATGCTGGGGAAGTTGGCCGTGGATGGCCAGTTAGCGTTTAAGGTGCGTGCTTTCAAAGCGTTAGGTTCAATTTTAAAGCGAAATGGCAAAGGGACAAGAAAAGGAAAGTAGAAGGTGGGACGTATTGGTTTCCCTTTGTAGAAAGTGCGAGGCAAGCGTGTGCCCAGCGGGGTGGGCAGGCACGGAAAAGTGGGTGGTAGCAGCTGAAGCGTTAGCAAAAATCACCATTCTATTTTAACCGTCAACGCTGCCGACAAGCCGCGCACTAGTCTGCCCAGTCAGCGGAAACCTTTCCCGGTGTCAGGGATACCAACAGCGGTGTGGATCACTGGCGATGTGACCCACGGAAGGTGGATCTCTTTTCTTCCATGGGAATTGACTGAGCTCGAGTCCGCTGCACCTTCTCTCTGAACTTTGTCGGGGGTAAGACTTGTTTGCACGTTTTTTGCATGTATAATCGCCTAGATTTAGGGGTTTGCTTTCCCGCCTTATTCCCCTCAGCTGTGCGCACACAATGCTCATAGGTATTCGCTAGGGCTGTGAATCTTTGGGTGTCCCACGATTCAATTCAATATCGATTCTTGGGGTCACGATTCGATTCAAAATCGGGTTTTTTTCCCCCAATTCAACACGATTCTCGATTCAAAAACGATATTTTCCCGATTCAAAAGGATTCTCTATTCATTCAATACATAGGATTTCAGTAGGATCTACCCCAGTCTGCTGACATGCAAGCAGAGTAGTAGATTTTTGTAAAAAGCTTTTATAATTGTAAAGGACAATGTTTTATCAACTGATTGCAATAATGTACATTTGTTTTAACTAATAAATTAACCAAAAATATGACTCATTTTATTTTTGTGAAAATATTGGACACAGTGTGTTGTCAAGCTTATGAGATGCGATGCAAGTGTAAGCCACTGTGACACTATTCTTCTTTAAAAAAAAAAAAAAAAAAGTCTAATGATAATGTCAATGAGGGATTTTTAATCACTGCTATGTTGAAATTGTAACTAATATTGATACCGTTATTGATAATATTCATTTTTTTTTCCACTAATTTTTGTTTGTGTCTCCTCTCAATTGCTCTGTTTATTGCAGTTCTGAGTGTTGCTGGGTCGGGTTTGGTTTTGGAATTGGATTGCATTGTTATGGTATCGCTGTGTATTGTTTTGTTGGATTGATTAATAAATAAAAAAAATCGATTTAAAAAAAAATGAGTATTGATTCTGAATCGCACAACGTGAGAATCACGATTCGAATCGATTTTTTCCCACACCCCTAGTATTCGCCTTATTCACCCCACCTATCTCATCAAAGACATTTATCAGTGTAAAGTAGCACACATTAGGTGGGTATGATTTATGGAAAATCTGAATTTTGTTTATCAGTAACTACGCTGGTCAACATCAATCCATCCATCCATCCATCTTCTTCCACTTATCTGATGTCGGGTCGCGGGGGCAGCAGCCTAAGCACGGAAGCCCAGACTTCCTAACCTGACTCTCGCCAGATCCTTGTAGTTCGCTGAGCTCCACACAATGATCTGGGACTTCTCAATAGGAGATGTATTTCAGAAGGCGGGGCCTTGTAGAAAAATCATTGTCCGTTATCTTGAATGACGTGCTACTTCAACCACTCACATCGAAATCAACCCATGACACTGATGAGAGCGACGCTGGGTAATCCAAAACAGAACAGCCGACATATTGGATAACGACAGAGCAAAAAGTTAGAGAACTTTTACTGAAACAACGCAGCAATGTCAGTAGACGATCGATGTCGTTTTTGCAAAGACAATATGCAGAATCAATGTCAGCACACGACTCCTTGCTGCGTTATTGTTTTAATCCAGGGGTGTCAAACTCAAATACAGAGTGGGCCAAAATTTAAAACTGAACAAAGCTTCGGGCCAAGGTTGAACAAATTAACCTTTTAATAGGGACCCAAACAAGTTTTGCATTGAATATTGAACAAGCAAGGCTTATATAACTTTATAGTGACATGCAAAATGGAGTTTCAAATAATAATAATAATAATAATAATTAAAAAATATCAATGGCATATCAAATACAATCTAAATAAAAATTAAATGCCTCTTTTCTATTTGCAGCCTTCTGAGGTAAATATCAACATTAACTTTTTCCACAGGCTAATAAATTAGAAAATAAAATAACAATTAATAAACCAACCATTCAGGACTTTAAACTGCTCAGTTTGCAACACACTGATCTAATCTGATGTGCCCAAGCCAGATACGTGCCATCTTTTCTTGGATGCTAGTTCATTAATGTCGGGGCTCAGGCTTCCGGGCTGCAATATACATCCCCGCTACCACCAAACCCCTCCCTCCATGCGTTGGTTGAGGTGGGCGGGGTTGGGGGGCGGGGGTGTATATTGCAGCCCAGAAGAGTTAGGGCTGCATGGGATTCTGGGTATTTGTTTTGTTGTGCTTATGTTGTGTTACGGTGCGGATGTTCTCCCGAAATGTGTTTGTCATTCTTGTTTGGTGTGGATTCACAGTGTGGCGCATATTTCTAACAGTGTTAAAGTTATTTATACGAGCACCGTCAGTGTAACCTGTATCGCTGTTGGCCAAGTATGCTTTGCATTCACGTGTGTGTGCGTGCTGAAGCCACACATATTATGTGACTGCGCCAGCATTCGCTGGACTGGGTGAAAAGCGGACGTGACGATCTTTGGGAGGGGCACCGAAATTTGAGTCTGCCAACCGGGAGGGTTGGCAAGTATGAGAATTAGCGGTGAATGCAGTGTTACCGCGGCTGAATATAATCGGCGGGCCAGCTCTAGTGTTAATTTGATATTGCCTCAAAGGCCAAGTGAAATTACACGGCGGGCCAAATTTGGCCCGCAGGCCAGAGTTTGACGCCCATGTTTTAATCAAACAGTCGCTTCGGCGCTATAACGCATCTATGAAATCCCGCCCGGCGATCCTGATTGGTTCATTATTTTTTGCTATCTTGAAGGAGTTTCAAAGTTGACTTATATAGCCCTAAATCACGAGTGTCTCAAAGGGCTGCACAAGCCACAACGACATCCTCGGCTCAGATCCCACATCAGGGCAAGAAAAAACTCAACCCAATGGGATGACAATGAGAAACCTTGGAGGGGACCGCAGATGTGGGGACCCCCCCTGGGTGACCGGTGCAATGGACGTCGAGTGAATCTAGCATAATAGTGTGAGAGTCCAGTCCATAGTGGATCTAACATAAAAGTGTGAGAGTCCAGTCCGTAGTGGGGCCAGCAAGAGATCATCTTGATTGGAGACAGGTCAGCAGCGCAGAGACGTCCCCAACTGATTCACAGATGAGTGGTCCACCCTGGGTCTTTGTTTGCATTGCCCTTGAGCCCAGATCCTTCTGAGGAGCTCAGCAAACTACAAGGATCTGGCGAGAGTCAGGTTACAGACTTCCCTCTCCCCAGCCACTTCATCCAGCTCCTCCCGGGGGATCCCGAGGCGTTCCCAAGCCAGCCAGGAGATATCGTCTTCCCAACGTGTCCTGGGTCTTCCCCCGGCCTCCTACTGGTCGGACGTGCCCGAAACACCTCCCCGGGAGGCGTTCGGGTAGCATCCTGACCAGATGCCCGAACCACCTCATCTGGCTCCTCTCGATGTGGAGGAGCAGCGGATTTACTTTGAGCTCCTCTCGGAGGACAGAGTTTTTCAGCCTATCTCTAAATGGAGAGGCCCACCACCTGGCGGAGGAAACTTTTTCCTGGCTCCAGAGGGGGGCCCCGGTGACCCGCGTCCGGGCGAGGGAAACCTGGGTCCTTTTTTTAAATTTTTCATAGAGGTCTTCGAGCTGGTTGGTCAACATATTTTGTACAAAGTAAGATCTAGGACTGGGTTAACCAACAAACCAAATCTGATTATCACACATAAGTAGGGGTGTAAATATGCATTTTAACAATGATCCGATTCTTTTCAAAATGTGTGGTAGTCAATATGAATCAGGGACAATATTTTTTAGAATGATACGAAACAATTCAATTAGTTAAAATCTATTCAGTAACTTTTTAGCAAAATAACCAAGCAATGTGATTGTTTGTTTTTTTTTGTCATAAATAAATACAATCATGTGTGCTTACGGACTGTATCCCTGCAGACTGTATTGATCTATATTGATATATAATGTAGGAACCAGAAATATTAATAACAGAATGATTTAATTAAAAAAAATTAAAAACATTTTTTTTATTTGTTTTTATTTTTTATTTTCTTGTGCGGCCCGGTACCAATCGATCCAAGGACCGGTACCGGGCCGTGGCCCGGTGGTTGGGGACCACTGCATTAAACCATATCCAATTGTATTTACAATCCGCAAAGTATGTGAAAATACCTTCTAAAATGCCACAAATTCAGTTAGCCATTTTGAATATTCCACTCCGAACGCCTTCTGCACTTTCCATAGATTCTACGTCATTCGAGTAATGCTTCTGCACTCTGACTGTATCATCAGATCAGTCATACTGGAAATATGCAAGCATTTGAAAGAGATGTGGTTTGTCATTGACAATCCTCATCTAAGACAAGAACCCATATTCTAGGGACGGCGTGGCGAAGTTGGTAGAGTGGCTGTGCCAGCAATCGGAGTGTTGCTGGTTACTGGTGTTCAATTCCCACCTTCTACCTTCCTAGTCACGTCCGTTGTGTCCTTGGGCAAGACACTTCACCCTTTGCCTCTGATGGCTGCTGGTTAGCGCCTTGCATGGCAGCTCCCGCCATCAGTGTGTGAATGTGTGTGTGAATGGGTAAATGTCAAAATACTGTCAAAGCGCTTTGAGTACCTTGAAGGTAGAAAAGCGCTATACAAGTATAACCCATTTATCATTATATGCTTGGCTTTTTTTATGCATTCGAAATCATAAATAAGTGGCTAACAATTGAGTCAACAGATCGAGGGTCCTCTATTGCGCTTTATACCCTCTCAATCAATCTAAAAACTTCCAGAAACCGCTAACAATGCTCCATTTACATGTCGTAACCTGAAAATTAACCAAATAAGAGTGATATTGTTATTATAAGCGCCAACGCAGACAGACTATTTTAGCGGCCATTGGTAACCGTAAACTAATTGTTGACACACTATAAGCCGGTGGCTGCTTTTGCTTCGTATTAAACTTTCTAAAAGTAAATTTTAGAATATAATTCATGCATCTCTCACCTGGTAGTAGACAAATGTGGTCATGGATTGACAGGCCAATCGACTTTCACGTCCCCGAAGTGGCGAAAAAGACACAAAAATGCGCTTGTTGCAGCAACTTTTTTAACCCTTCATGAGGATTGTGATCTAATCTTTATCTTAACGGTATATGTGGGAGCGTCCTGTCGGTCGACATCCCAGCAAAAGTGGAAATATTACAGTAAGTGTTTGTTTTATTATGGTTTAATATGGTTATGGTTTAATATGGTTAGTTTGTATGTTCAGCATCTCGCAATGCTGCGGATGCGAGTGTTGTTATAAAGCTGCATCCAAGTAGCAGTCGGCTTTCTAAAACCTATTGCAGATCTTCTTTGTGTTCAGGCTCAAAAATATAAGCTCCTGGATCATAGTTTTTCCCAAAGCAATTGTTGTTGTCTCTCACAAAGTCTGCTTGATTAGCATTGTTGTTGATGGGAAGAGGATCTTTGGTTCCTAGCGTGATGTCACACGATCATTATCTTTCAAAATGGCGAGGGAATCTCTGTAAGATTTATACTAATTTGATCTTATCTATTTATTCGCAAACTTTGAAAGTGTTTTGGTGTCATAAATCATACATATAATAATATAGCTTCAATATAGAGGCAACTTGTTTTTCCACTCTACTGCTACTTTAATTATTTCCAGGGAGCTGGGACCACATGACGCAAAGGAGACAAGTTACAACCACTCTACCAACTGAGCCATGCATCAACTCGACTCACCATGGTTGAAGGCAGAGGAATGCCTAATAAAACCCAGAGAACACCATCCCTACAGTTATAGTACAGATGAATCTTCCTTTATGACATTGGCCCAGAATGCAAGACCAAGTTCCCAACATAATTTCAGAGGAGTAGCTCAAGAATATGCCTAATCAGTCTGCGGACCGCAATCCAGTTGAAATTTTATGTAGATAGCTGAAAGATCAAGTTGCCCAACCAACGGCTTCGAAACCCTTAGGATTTGTAAAGCATATGTAAAGAGTATTGGACCAAACTCTCCTGTGAGGGACCAACTACAAAAAAAGTACAATGGAACCTCGATTCACAAATGCCTCAATGGCCTATCACGCCAGATATGCCTCTCTGTACGGACCATGTCTTGGCGTGCGAAAAGTAAAATTAGTTAAACTTTTGTCTGGAAATAAATGCACAATTTTTGTTACATTCCGGACGTAGTTGCCACTAGCGTTAGCACAAACTACCAGTGTGAGGCAATCTCTCAGTGGCTTGTGTCCGGGTAGTGCCTTCTCTTTTGCTGTAATAGAGGTCATTTGGCTTGCGGGGCCTTCATTTCTGAGATTTTATCAGCAAAGGGGGCTTTGTTCCGCAGCAAGTCTTTAATTGTGATGACACCGAAAAAGATGCCACAGCGGACCTCTATTACAGCAAAAAAGAAGCACTACCTGGACTCAAGCCACTGAGGGATTGCCTCACTCTGCTTGTTCGTGCTAACGCTAGTGGCAACTACGTGAATCCACTGCTCGTACTTTATGCATATATTTCCAGACACAAGGTAAAATCATTTTACTTTTACTTTTTTTTTAGCGCAACAACAAGACTTATGTCTGCCTGATGGTAGGAGGCTGAAGAGACTGGGCTGGGGGTGTGTACTGTCCTTTATGATGTTGTGTGCTCTCCTGGTGGAGTACATGTCCTGTAGTGAGAGGAAGGCTGCTCCTGATATGTACTGAGCAGTTTTAATCACTCGCTGGAGTGCCTTCCTGTCCTTAGCAGCGCAGTTTCCATACCAGACCGTGATTGAGCTGGAAAGGACACTCTCAACAGTACTTCTATAGAAGTTGCTGAGAATTGTGTGTGGCATGCCAACTTTTCTCAGTCTTCTTAGGAAGTACAGTCGCTGCTGGGCTTTCTTTATTGTTTGTTGGGTGTTGTGAACCCAGGTGAGGTCCTCGCTGATGTGGGTCCCGAGGAATTTAAAGGTTTTCACCCTGTCCACCTCTGTCTCCCCTATCTACAGAGGTGTGTACTGTGCACTCCTTCTCCGTGGGTCAATAATCATCTCCTTGGTCTTGTCTGTGTTCAAGGAGAGATAATTATCCTGACACCAGGCCACCAGTTCCGCTACCTCCCTTCTGTATGCTGCCTCAGCTCCCCCGGTGATCAGTCCGACGACCGTAGTATCATCTGCAAACTTGATGATACTGGTGTTGTTCTGGGAGGCCACACAGTCGTGTGTGAAGAGGATGTACAACAGGGGGATCATCATGCAGCCTTGGGGGGGTCCCTGTGCTTAGAACCTTTGTGCCAGATGTCTGGTTGCAGACTCTGACTGACTGGGGCTGGTTTGTGACAAAGTTCAGCACCCAGTCACATAAAGCCGGTGTCAGACAACAGTGAGGAGTTTAGCAGTGATTTTTTGTGGGATGACCGTGTTAAAAGCAGAGCTGTAGTCGATGAATAATAGCCTGGCATATGTTTCCTTGCCCTCCAAGAGGGTGAGGGTGTTGACTGCATCCTCAGTTGACCGGTTCTGCCGGTAGGCAAACTGTAGAGGGTCCAGTGTGTCTGGGATGGACTTCTTGATGTGTGACATGACTATCCTCTCGAAGCACGTCATCACTATTAGGGTGAGTGCAACGGGGCGATAGTCATTCAGACAGGTCACAGTGGTTTTCTTTGGCAGGGGCATGGTGGGGGTGGTCTTGAAGCAGGTGGGCAAAACAGCTTGTGCTAGTGACAAGTTGTATATGTCAGCAAGTACGTCAGCCAGCTCTGATGAACAGACCCTGAGGGCCAGGCCAGGGTTGTTGTCTGGGCCGGCTGCCTTCCATGGGTTTGTTCTCCTCAGAACTGTACGTACCTCTGCTGTTGTCACAGTGAGTGGTGGGTCCTGCGTGCGCTCCGTAGTCAGAACCCCTCTCTGTTGGTTGGTGTTGAGGACCTCGAAGCGGGCATAGAACTCATTCAGCTCATCTGGCAGTGAGGGCTGGCTGTTTGTGACCCCCCCTGCTCCCCTGCTTGTAGTCTGTGATGTGTTGCAGGCCTTGCCACATGCGCCGGGAATCTGCTTTAGTCTGTATTGTAACTTGGCTTTGCTGATGGATTCACGCAGGTCATATCTGGCCTTCTTGTAGTCCTCAGCGTTGCCTGAGACAAAGTGGAGCGGGCATGTCGCTTGGACCGAACATCACAGTTAATCCAGGGATTTTGGTTTGATCTTGTATTGTTTTGTGGGCACAGTGTTTTCCACACGTGCTGATGTAGCCAGTTACACTGGAAGAATATCCCTCTATGTCCACAGTACCGTCATCCCTCTGAGCAGCAGTTTTGAACATGTCCCAGTCTGTACTCCCAAAGTAGTCCTAAAGCACTAGTTCAGTGTCTTCATGCCACACTTCAACAGTTTTACTCACTGGGGGGGGGGGGGCTTGCTTGAGGCGCTGTCTGTATGCTGGATATAGTGTGGTCTGGGTACAGCTTTGTAAGCTCCCCTCACGTTGCAGTGCACCTGGTCCAGAGTGTTTTTCTCCCTCGTAGGAAAGTTCACATACTGATGGTATTTCGGGAGGACACTCTTTAGGTTGCGGTGGTTAAAATCCCAGCTACCGTGAACGCAGCATCGGGGTGTGCGGTCTCTTTTTTACTGATGATGTCACGCAGCAGCCCCAGCGCTGTTGTGGAGTCCGCCCGTGGCGGGATGTACACAGACACTATAAACACTGCACTGAACTCCCTTGGCAGGTAAAAGGGTCTGCATTTCACCATCTGCATTTCACCATCAAAAACTAAATGTTGTCCGAGCAGTGTCTTTCAACAACCTGTACGTCCGAGCACCAGCTGTTACTCACATAAACACAGACGCCGCCGCCTCTCACCTCTCGCCTTTCTTGAAGCCATTGTCCGGTCTCCATTGTAGACTGAGTGCGTTGCTAGCTGGATGGCAGAGTCTGGGATGCTGTCTGAAAGTCAGGTTTCTGTGAAAATAAGAGCACAGCTTTCTCTCAGTTAATGCTGGAATGTAATCCTGGTTCTCAGCTCATTCAGCACGTTAGCTAGCAGCAGGCTAGGTAGTGGTGGTTGTGTAGCTCTAGCCTTTAGTCTAGCATGTAGCCCCGCACTCTTGCCTCGCCGCCTTGTTGTTGTTTTGGTCTGGCTGTGGTTAGCGGGGTCTCGTCATAGCAGAAAGTTGAAGTCCGTCAGACTATAAGTGAGCTCATGGTGAGCTTTTCCGAAATCCAGAAGTTCATCTCTGTTATAACTCACTGTTGCGTGCAATAACTTTGCATTTAGGATGCAAATTAGGACTATAATAAATAAAACACGTAGTTGTTGTCGGGAGGACGACGCAAAGACATCAGCCACGGGGGGCGCCATCTTGCTCCAAAAAGTTCGTATCACTCTGAAAGTTGATACACAACAGTTGCTGCTGCGCTTCCTTAAAAAAATGTCCTCGTTAACAAAAGATTAAAGTTAAAGTACCAATAATTGTCACACACACACACAATAGGTGTGGTGAAATTTGTCCTCTGCATTTGACCCACCCCTTTTTTCACCCCCTGGGAGGTGAGGGGGGCAGCAGCGGTGCCGCGCCCGGGAATCATTTTTGGTGATTTAACCCCCAATTCCAACCCTTGATGCTAGTGCCAAGCCGGCAGGTAATGGGTCCCATTTTTATAGTCTTTGGTATGACTCGGCCGGGGTTTGAACTCACGACCTACCGATCTCAGGGCGGACACTCTACCCACTAGGCCACTGAGTAGGTCACTATTAAAAACACAACGGCTCAATGTACCCGGACTATGGACTTAAAAAGTTACGTACTGTGAGTTCCCTTCATCCATGGCTCCAACATGTTTCCTCTTCAGGTGCTCTCGAAGTGATGTTGTACTCCCGTGCCATGCGAGGTCCATGCCGCACATTTTGCAGAAAACTGTCTTCTTTGAAGTCTTTAAAGTAAATTGTTCCCACACTTTTGACAACTTAGGTCATACACTTTTCTCCATTGAAGCATTAACCTCCAGATATTTCTCAGCTGAACTATCGGTACTGCTTTCCTCCGCCATTTTTCGAATGTTTCCAGGCAAAGGAGACGACATCGTCACGTGAGCTGCACATGACACATCATTGGCTGGCTTACTGCCACCTCATGAGACGTAGCCGCAGCGCATGTGCATAGCACGGATCCAACGAATCGATGACTAAATTTATCGGCAACTATTTTTATAATCGATTTTAATCGATTTAATCGATTAGTTGTTGCAGCCCTTGGTGGATCAACTATTCTCCTCCACCCTGTCCCTCAGCACTGGCTCCCCTCAGGGCTTCGTGTTGAGCCACCTCCTGTACACCCTATATACGTATGACTGTGTCCCCATTTATCGCATGAACATCAAGTTTGCCGTCAACTCCACAGCAGTGGGCGTGATCAAGCAAACAAAGACACAAAAGATGGTCATTGGTTTTAGGGAAACATGCTCTACTTGTGGTAAATAGTTATGGTGTCATTTCGAATATGCATACAATTACAATATGATACATCAAATATTTCCAGTTTGTCATTACAGCATGCCTGAAAAGGAGTAGGAGGAAGCAGAGCTTACTTAATCATACACCCTTTCGTATCTTAGCGGTGTTTAACACATTTGTTTGTAATCAATTTGTAACACAATAGTGAATTAATACATTAAAAAATGAAATAGACAAATGAGTAAGTGAATAAATTAATAAAGTTATCATGAATAAATAGTTATGTAAATTATAGTTCACATTATGTGACGAAATAGCTTATCTCATTTTTAAATAAGGTTCAAGATGTTGATCAAGATTATTCTTCTTTGTACTTTGTGAACACTTTGAATTTGAACAGTTTGTTAAACTGGATCATATTAGTACATTGTTTGACTTCTTTGCTTAAGATGTGGTCCCCCCCACATCTGCGGTACCCTCTAAGGTTTCTCATTGTCATCCCATTGGGTTGAGTTTTTACTTGTCCTGATGTGGGATCTGAGCCGAGGATGTCGTTGTGGCTTGTGCAGCCCTTTGAGACACTCGTGATTTAGGGCTATACAAATAATATTTAATTGATTGATTGATTGAAATAGCCTTATCTCAGTTACATGACGACAGCATGTCCTTCATAGTCCCATTTCCAATTTGTCATAGATCCAACGAATCAATGACTAAATTAATCACCAACTATTTGTATAATCGATTTTAATCGATTTAATCGATTAGTTGTTGCAGCCCTAGCTGAGTCATAGAACAACTCTTATGCTCCTCGCAAGTAATTATCACCAACACATTTCATAACAGAAATCAAGTAAATAGACCCCAAATAAGTCAAGACATGTAATTTGATTGATGCAATCACTACTCTCAGCAAATAATGACAGTTGACACCTTACTTGCACAAAATAAATAGTCAGAAGGGTCAAAATAAGTTAAATTGCAGTAAAATGGCAGGATAAAAATGTGCTCAGTATAACCTACTCAGTGGCCTAGTGGTTGGAGTGTCCGCCCTGAGATCTGTAGGTTGTGAGTTCAAACCACGGCCGAGTCATACCAAAGACTATAAAAATGGGACCCATTACCTCCCTGCTTGGCACTCAGCATCAAGGGTTGGAATTGGGGGTTAAATCACTGAAAATGATTCCCGGGCACGGCCACCACTGCTGCCCACTGCTCCCCTCACCTCCCAGGGGGTGGAACAAGGGGTCAAATGCAGAGGACAAATTTCGCCACACCTAGTGTGTGTGAGACAATCATTGGTACTTTAACTTAACTTATAAGGCCAAACCACTGGTGGTCCAGGAGTGGAAGATGGAATCCAGCACAGTGGAAATGTTTTTCGGTTACAAAATGTATTATTTTCCCTAAAAGACACATTGAGACTAGGAAATACGTTTTATCCGATTACTCGATTAATTTATCCGATTACTCAATTAATAGATAGTTTATGGCAGCGATTACATAACCTCCTGGCTTAGATAATAAACATTTTGTCAGAGTAAGTCATCAATCACAAAGACCAAGAGTGTTGGTGTGTTTTACACAGAAAAAAATGCAAACATTAGAATCAGAATAGTTTTATTGCCATTGTTTGAGAACGGGTTCACAAACTAGGAATTTTTCTTGGTGCAAACGTGCGACATAAAACACATATAACACATATTTGGTATAAAAAGAGCTGTGACTGAGCTATCAGATAGACTTAGAAGGAATTCAAGGAGCTGCTGTTAGGAGTTATTGTTCATTTGCCTGATGGCAGAGGGGAAAAAACTGTTCAGGTGGCGGGAGGTGTGGGTCTGGATGAGAGTGCTGTTTGTTTAAACTTTGAATCACAGTGTGGGATATTATTTACCATTGCTACTTCCCTAGACAGTATTTATATCAAGTGTTTCCATCACAGACAGCATAGACACTAAGAGCAAAGACAGAGCCGACTGTGGAGCTATTCATTTTTAGTTTTCATGCACAATTTCCAGTTCATATCCGATAACAGGTGTTTTCCTGCTGTGTGTCAGTGTACTGACTGAGCACAAATGTAATACTTGTTTTTTCTGTCACACTGAGCGGCATTCTCAATTTTGAGAGAATGCTCACTTGTCAGGGGTACCGCACACTTGCTGCAATACACCGCTGTGCTTCCTTTTAGAGGGCAGCCCATAGCACATGGTGGGTGTTGATTTGACTTGGGGGCAGCCTGAAATAGAACTGGAGTGCTGGTAATGTTGCATTTGACTCAAACTCAGCCAATAAGTTATATTTTTACATCTATTCTTTGCAGGTCTGTTGGAAGGATAATGTTGTTTTTTTAACTATCCCAAAAGGCATATGCATTAATATCACTGAGCACAATGGAATAATATGCAATTTTGCTCTGTTGCCTTAATGCAAGAAAGTACTGGGTTAGAGCCTATTCACCTTTTTGTGTGGGACTTCTCCAAATACGTATGTTTGCTACATTTGAGAATTGCATGAAAGTGTGAATGGAATGTACGAAGGTAAGTTCCATTGGCATTCATGAAATGAATCCTGTTCTCAATGTAAATTGATTTCTTGTTCAGGTTGCATTGAAAGAAAGTACTTTGGTAAAGGTGACATGCTCTCCTGTGTTTACTTTTAAGTGGTTCGAATGCCGTTTTAAGATCAGATTATGGCTGGATTTATTGTCATGTATTCATGGTTATAGTTTCCAAATACAGTATATCTAAAATACACATTTTTATGACTGCGCGAGATATGTCGATAAAAGCAGTTGCACACCAGCAGCTGTTGGTTAAGTGGACTTTATCAGAATAGTCCTTAGGTTCAGTGTGCGCGTGCATGTGTGTATATATCTATCTATTTATCCATTGTATCCATCTAAATAAATGATTTATTTACCATAATTGCAGATAGTTGTTTTTAATCTTTAATAAGTAAACATTAGACAGATAATTTTTCAAGTTTTTAATACTATCAACATGGAAGTGGACGATTTGTTTACTCTAGTAAATGTTTGTTTATTAAACATTATGAGTTTTTTAAGCTGCTCAACACAAAATGGACACATTTCTACTGACAATAAAAACGTACAGTCAACTGCAGTGCATTGATTTTGTGGTATGCCTCTGTTGAGGTGGAAGGATTCTCTCTGCATTGGCGAGCAGCTGGTGGGTGAAAGTTGCTCCAGTGGAGACTGTGCTCACAGCAACCGTGGACATAAATGGGTTTGGTAGAGTGACCTGCAGGGGCTTTGGAGCTGGACTTGCTATTTGGTGTACCCTTTTCTTTTTCGATTTCTGTTTGCTGTTTTTTCCACATGTGGCTAATCAACTGAAATACAGTTGCATTTTCCCACGCTACCGGATGGACTGAGGGTAGTAACACAGGACGCACAGACATAATCACACATCAAAAAAAAAAATTGTGTCAAAGTGGTGCATTGCGATTGTTTTCCTGACCCCAGAATAAAAAGACGGCATGTGACGTGCAGCTGAAATGGTCCCTTCATTAGAAACAGCAGGCAAAAATAACAACAATACATTCACTGTGGCATATGAGAAACAATAAATCATCAATGTCAGAAGGACGCTGCTGGGCATAAAAAGCATCCTAAATAGTCTTCTCGGTAGGTGAAACTAAGCACCAAGCTGGGACAGGTGGAAACAGCGTTCCAACAAGAAGTAAAACAAGGGAGGAAGGAGTGCTGAAACGAAAATAAAGGCTAAAAGAAAAAATACTACCACCACCATGTTTGACGGTATGCATGGTGTTCCTGGGATTAAAGGCCTCAGCTTTTCTCCTCCAAACATATTGCTGGGTATTGTGGCCAAACAGCTCAATTTTTGTTTCATCTGACATCACATGGACAAAGATAAGACCTTATTGAGGAAAGTTCTGTGGTCAGGCTAGAATTAAGGTTTTAGAATGGCCTTCCAAAAGTCCTGACTTAGACGTGTGGACAATGCTGAAGAAACAAGTCCATGTCAGAAAACCAACAAATTTAGCTGAACTGCACCAATTTTGTCAAGAGGAGTGGTCAAAAATTCAAGCAGAAGCTTGTGGATGGCTACCAAAAGCGCCTTATTGCAGTGAATCTTGCCAAGGCACATGTAACCAAATATTAACATTGCTGTATGTATACTTTGGACCCAGCAGATTTGGTCACATTTTCAGTGGACCCATAATAAATTCATAAAAGAACCAAACTTCATGAATGTTTTTTGTGACCAACAAGTATGTGCTCCAATCACTCTATCACAAAAAAATAAGAGATGTAGAAATTATTGGAAACTCAAGACAGCCATGACATTATGTTCTTTACAAGTTTACAAGTGTAACTTTTGACCACGACTGTATAGGACCGATTACCGATTTTAACTTTAGAAATGTGAATACATCGTTTGGTGAGCCTCTGGATCGATCTATATATAGTATGGATCAGTCGATGTCCGGTTGGAAGGTCATCAATAGGTTGATTGTAGATCTGATACAAAATATGGCCGCTCGAATCTTGCAAGACTTTTGTGATGACGTTATACGAGAATACTGTTCTTGTTTGCGACTGACGACAGCGCAACATAGCAGACAGCACCGAAATAATGTACAAACAATGCACCACCGAATATAAATATAAAGTGTGGTGAATGTTTGGATTATTTTTTTAAAAAGAATGATCGGTTGAAAAACTTCAGTACATGTGTAACGTTTGGAAAGCAGTGATAAAGTAGCGGCAGCACGACTAATCTGAGCACTGCTGTGACGGCATCGAGACATTCAAGCCGGCGATGAGGGGGCTAAGGACGCTATTGTTAGTAGACCTACCAACTGCCAAGACGAGGACACTGATTTGAAAGACTTTCATCTCCATCTTAGCCACAACTCTGCGAGGTAATCACAGCAATCTACTACACTGTTCATTGTGCTGAAGACCTCGCGAGTCACGCAATTTAACCCTTTCTCCCGCCACACTTGACATCCCTCACGCTTATATTTCCCCCTTTACAACTCTATATTTATTTTTTCATAATAATAAACTTGTTTCCTTGCGGCCTGCTGAAGTTTGAATAATTTTGATTTACTTACCAAAAGAAGCAATCACAGACCAATCCATAAGTTATCGGACCATAAATCTAGCCAACCACGGAAGGCACCACACAATGTAAACAAATCAAAAGCAAAGTAAGGCTGGTCTTTGAGTTTTCTTTTTCACGCACACACTTTCACTGTCTTGCTAATGTAGTATCTTTTCAACTTCTCTTGCTGACTTTCTTTCTTTAAAGCAACCAGCGACAATCTAGCAATTATTTTTATTGTTTTTGTAGATATTAAAGCAAGGAACAGTCTTAATGTCCTTAATGTACAATCGGTGCTGCTATGAGTCTTTCCTCACAGGCAGTCCCCTGTCTACTGAATGTCTGCTCTTTAACAGTTTGTACTGATAACACATTTTGTTGTAAGGCTGCAGCTAACGATTATTTTTCTATCGATTATTTTTTTTCGATTAATCGGTTAATCTATAGATTATTTTTTCGATTCATCTATAGATTATTTTTCCTTTTACCGATTTTTTTTTAATTTAAAACGAAGATGAAAAAATAAATGTAGGCCTGTTTTTTCAAAAGGCATGGCTTTTATTTACAAAAAAAAGAAGTATGGCCACTCAGTCAACATTGACAACAACATGACAAAATATTCTGTAACAATGTAAACATTTAAAACTTTTAACATTTAACTAAATTAAAAGTAGCTTATTTGCTTTTTAATGTGCAAATATAAAAGTAAACATCCAGTGCAAATCTTAATATTCTGCAATAGTATAAGCATTTCAAAAGTAAAAGTATTGCTTATTTTGCTTTAAAATGTGCAAAAATAAAGCTAAACATCCAATACAAAAAAGTGCAAAATGAAATATTCTGTAACAACAGTGTAAACATTTCAACAAAAGTGAAAGTATTGCTTATTTGCTAAAATGTGCAAAAATAAAGATAAACATCCAATACAAAAAAGTGCCAATCTAAATATTCTGGAGCACTGTAAACATTAAGTATTGCTTTTAAAATGTGCAAAATAAACATCCAGTCCAACACAGTACACAATAACCAATTCTACTCATTCCAGTGAGTGACTAACAGTTGTAATGAAGAAAGGTTAGCATGTCTACATGCTCTGCTTCTTTTCTTGTTTACAATATTCCCAGCAGCTGAAAATAGGCGCTCAGAAAGGGTCGATGTGGCTGGAACTGAGAGCTAATTACCGGTAGCCTTCACCTCAAGCCAGGACTGCGAGTGAGCTGAGCTCCAGTTTATATTCCTAGAAGGTCAACGGGCTCATAGTGATGTTACTAGTAGTTGACTGGGAGGTGTTTATTATCATTTGGGGAGAGTCCGCTGCCCGATGCTCACCTGCTAAACACCTATCTGCTCCACGCTGAAGCGCTGACTACATGCGCTCTGAATACGCACTGCTGATTGGCTGATAATGCTTTGTGTGTACCAATCAGATGGTTGTGTGGGTGGGACAATGCTGCGTGCTGAGACAGAGGCAGCCGCAGAAGGAGCGAAGCAGCTTGTTAACACTTTAGCAGCTAAAGTTAGCTTTAGCTTAGAAACTCGTTCGGTACACCCCCGTACCGAACCGAAAGCCCCGTACCGAAACGGTTCAATACAAAACACGTACCGTTACACCCCTAGCAGATACAAATGACACATTCATGTTTTTGTGTAATGATGACAACGTATGCTCACGCGGACGATTGACTAGTTGATGGTTGATGGTTTTCTTTTCAAATGTTCGTTCATAGCCGTTGTGCTGCTATGATAGGCCATTTCCGCTCGACACAGTGTGCATACAACAACATTATTAGGCTGTGTATTGAAATACTCCCACACTTTTGACCACTTTTGGCGTGATTTTTTCCCCCTCGCTCGCACAGTCTGCTTTGCGCTCCGCCATGACGGTAGTGTGACGTAAATATGCGACGTGTCGACGCACAAAAACGGCGTCGACGTATTTACGTAACCGATGACGTCGACTACGTCGACGCGTCGTTTCAGCCTTATTTTGTTGTTTGTGTTAAATGTTTCATCACTGTCACGCTTCAAGTAAAAATAAACCCATCGTTCATGTTTATGAGCCAGTCAATAGATTTGGTTTGTTCTTGAATATCACAACCCTTGAGTAGTTTGATCAAATTTGATACTCTTAACATTTAACAATGTATACGCAATAAAAATACAACTGAACTAAGAATCAACAGAAGAAAATACATTTACAGTTTTAATTATAATTTGCATCTTATTTTCTTTAAGTTTATGAATTGCAATGCTTTGAAGTTGATAGTTCTACTATTTGCTAATAATACAGGAACCGCCTGTTCTATTTAAAAAATAAACACATGACCTTGTTCTGACATGATACATGATACATTTGATTTTCCTTTCACCATCTAAAGCTTACATCTGCATTGAATTGCATTGAATTGTAATGTTTTGAAAAGTATCCATCCATCCATTTTCTACCGCTTGTCCCTTTTGGGGTCGCGGGGGGTGCTGGAGCCTATCTCAGCTGCATTTGGGCAGTAGGCGGGGTACACCCTGGACAAGTCACCAGCTCATCGCAGGGCCAACAGAGATAGAACGACAACATTCACACACTAGGGCCAATTTAGTGTTGTGTTGCCAATCAAGTATTGTTAGTGAATCGTATTGTAACTCATCTATGGAGATTCATATCCAATTGCCATTGTTTATGAATGTTGTTTTGTATTCAAAAAGTAGGATATTTGGGGAAATTAATGTTACCACAACATTACAACTATGACGCACATAGATCTACGAGTAATAGTGTATTTTTATCCTAAAAACCCCGCCATCAGTGTGTGAATGTGTGTGTGAATGGGTGAATGTGGAAATACTGTCAAAGCGCTTTGGGCTCCTTAAAAAGGGGTAGAAAAGCGCTATACAAGTACAACCATTTACCATTTAAATGTCCCATGTAAGATAATACTGATTTAGCTGAAATAAAGGCAGAATTCTTATTAGAAATTGGAATGGAAACTTTTAATAAACAATATCTAATTTATTTTTTTGTAATACATGGACATGTGTTATTAATAGGATGGATACAATTTGATAATCTACAACCATGCATTTGTAGTTACTAAGGCAATTTGATGTTTGCTGGCAAAGGCCTTAATTATTTTGACTATGCTGCCTAGTTCAGGGTTTGTGTATATGTGAGTAATTCCGACTTAGAAGTGAGACAATTAAAAACGCTTATTTTCATAGGTTGCTCTGTGTTCTGTCATCTCTAGGCCACTGTTCCACTTAACCACCCTAAGGGAGAGCTCCAATTTGCCTGGAACACTGGATAGACGGACGGACGCACTGCCCCGTGTTCTACTTTTCATGGATTCCAGGGTGGCTCTGCTGCACTTATGGACATTCCTTGTCCTGACAGCAGAACTGAATTGGATTGATACCGCAGAGGTCTACACAAACGACTGGGCTGTCCATATTAATGGGGGCCCTGAGGAGGCTGACCGCATCGCTAAAGAACACGGTTTCATCAACCATGGAAACGTAAGTTAAACTTACAATGTATCAGAGTATGTTTGAGCTTGACGTCAAGACGAATATTGTTCAAATTTCCCTTTTAATTTGATTCAATATGAACACTGTTCAAGGAGACCTCAACAAGATAACCAGTCATGAAAGCTTTTTCAAACAGGGTTTCCCCTACATGTAATTGATTGTGGCAGTGTGCCTCACTTTAAAATTGAGGTTTTTTTTTTAATGTGAAAATAAATTAAAGTAAGATAATGTAGGGTCCAAAAGAAGTCACAAAAAGTCAGATTATTTAAAAAAAAAAATTCCACTCTTATGCTAACTGGCCAAATTCCAACATTCCTAACCATTCACACACGTCCATCTCTGTGCTTCACTACGAGACACACAACAACACTTCCTCATTCTCTGCCAGTCCCCTTTCAGGCACGATACATTAACACCAGTAGGTCGTTACAGTATGAATGGATATATATATCAGTGTTTTTCAACCTTTTTTGAGCCAAGGCACATTTTTTCCGTTGAAAAAATCCGGACGCACACCACCGGCAGAAATCATTAAAAAACGAAACTCAGTTGACAGTAAAAAGTAATTGTCGCAATTGTTGGATATGACTTTTAACCATAACCAACCTTGCATCAATATAGCTCTTGTCTCAAAGTAGGTGTACTGTCACGACCTGTCACATCACGCCGTGACTTATTTAGAGTTTTTTTGCTGTTTTCCTGTGTGTAGTGTTTTAGTTCTTGTCTGGTTCTCCTATTTTGGTGGCTTTTTCTCTTTTTTTGGTATTTTCCTGTAGCAGTTTCATGTCTTCCTTTGAGCGATATTTCCCTCATCTACTTTGTTTTAGCAATCAATAATATTTCAGTTGTTTTTATCCTTCTTTGTGGGGACATTGTTGATTGTCATGTCATGTTCGGATGTACTTTGTGCACGCCGTCTCAGCTCCACAGTAAGTCTTTGCTGTCGTCCAGCATTCTGTTTTTGTTGACTTTGTAGCCAGTTCAGTTTTAGTTTCGTTCTGCATAGCCTTCCCTAAGCTTCAATGCCTTTTCTTAGGGGTACTCACCTTTTGTTTATTTTTGGTTAAAGCATTAGACACCTTTTTACCTTCACACTGCCTCCCGCTGTTTCTGACATCTACAAAGTAATTAGCTACCGGCTGCCACCTACTGATATGGAAGAGTATTACACGGTTACTCTGCCGAGCTCTAGACAGCACCGAAACTTAACAACAACAAATAATTTGCAAACTATAATTACTGGTTTGCAAAAAATATTTTTAACCCAAATAGGTGAAATTAGATAATCTCCCACGGCACACTAGTGTGCTGCGGAAAGGTGGTTGAAAAACACAGATAACCTATTATCTGTGCACTATTAACTAGTAATGCAATGAAAATACGGCCACTGAAAAGACTTGATCACCGAAACAGCGAAACCGAATGTTCTGATGACATAAGCAATGCACACAGGATTGGAGCGGAGCAGTGTTAATTTTGACAGTAGTTTTTTCATTTAGTCTTTTGACGAAAATGTATTTTACTTTTAGTCATATTTTAGACATCTAAATTAATTTAGTTTGTCAAGTTTTACTCAACAAAATTCCTCAACATTTTAATAGACTAAAATTACTGTAAATTTTGTCGACTAAAATATAAAGTTTAAGGATAACGCATCTTTGAAGTGGTTTTGAAACCACTTCTATGAAGATTTTTGCACAGCTTCTAAAAAACTAAATTCACAAGACCTGCATTCCATGAATACATCAGTAAGTATATTTCACACTAACCATAGTGTGTTTTATTATTTTAGATGAAATTAAGCATTGTTTTCAAATGTTTAATTGTACATGACTAAAATGGTCACATTGTATGACAAAAAAAAACTATTTTTAATCTATATTGTGTATAACTACACTGGAGGTACACAATTGGCATCTTGACCACAGTCTCCTTTAAATAATCTAGAAGGTATATATATCTCACATAGCTGTCTTTCTTTCTGTGGTAGCTTGAAAAATTATAAATCTGGTCTTTTGGGTTGTCAAATTGTGCAATTATCGAGGACATTGATCGAAGTGCACTGTACAGGTATCTTGTTTATTTATTTGGTGGATGAGCCCATGGTGTACAACAAAAGTAGTAAGCAGTTGATCCTGATCTTGATCCTGCCCTACTGTCTTTGACAGTAAAAGTAATTCTGTACAGAATGAGTCATTGGTTAAGGCCTACTTACTGTTGCGTAGATGTTCGGCTGGTTAGTCTGCAGACAGTGCGTCCATATGGATTCTCTTTCTTCCAGGTGTAGAAGACATATTGTATTGAGGTGTGTAACAATTCATTAGGGATGTAACGATATGAGGATTCCATATCACGGTTATTTGACCATAATTATCATGGTTATCATTATTATTGTGGTATTGTTGAATGTGCTCAAAAAGTAGTTATACACACACACTGAACTTTTTTGATCAAGTTATATTTTTTTAAACATACGGTAACTAAAATAAATAGACATTGTTAGAAAACCCACTATTTTGCATGTCTTGTGTTCCCTTTGCATCACTGATAGTGTTTTAGTCTTAGTATTTTATTTGTATTAATTATTTTTATTGTTTTAAATATTGGTTTGTACCGTAGCAATTTAAGATTCATTAAAATGAAAAGTGCTTTATACAGAAAATCAATTATAATTATGTATATTTTTTCTGGCCTCTGTGTTCCGTTCTACACTGTTCAGTGGTCTTCGAACACACCTTAAAAACACCTTAATCTCTTTTCCTCTGAGGGAAGATCAATCATCATAATTCCGTTCAAGAGAACACAGCTTATTGTTTCAGTGTTTACAATTGAATATCTTAGTTGCTCAGACAGTAATGAGTGTATCTGTGAGTTTATCAAATTGCAGTTATTGATCTCAGTTTTTTGATCATTTTAATTTTAAAGGGTAATGATAATCGTCGGGAGTTTTGCCACGGTCATCATTGTTACCGTTTATCGTTACATCCCTACAATATACTGTCTTGTTTTCCCAGTGAAAAATCCAAACGCAGTGGCTTACAAAGGCAGTAGTTCTGATTGGACCCCTCTGTGATTTATCCCCCGCCCTTGTCCTACTGTAATTGAATAGATTATTAACTTGTCCCACCTGCCGAAGGACGAAATTAAATATGATTGAGCATGGGGGCTGTGCAGTCTTTTTGCATGGTGTTGTTGGTGTGGACCCCGCAGAGTCAGGTTGGGACGGACGGCGCTGGCTTTGTTTGGCAAGGGGCGGACTCGCGTGGCATCGGGTCGCCCTGGTGTGGAGCGCCTGCGGAGTCAAGGGCTGGGGTGGGGGGTTTTGTCCTCCTGGCCGTATATATCTTGTTTGCCTCCTGCATGGACTGGGGGAGGGGGCCGGGTGGGGTGGAGGAGAGAGGGGGGTTTGCTGTGTCCAGGCCTTCTGCTCCTCCTACTTACAGCGCACACACACATATAAGACTTTGAGGGATTGTCCTGCGGGGAGGCATGGCGGGGGGATGAAGATGCCTCTACGGGGCTCCAGTCCTCCTAACTTGTCCCCTGCTTGTCCACTCATCAATTTAAACTGCATCTTAGACACTTAGGGTTTGGGAGACTCGGCATGGTAAAGACCAACCATGACCTTAATGTCCCCCATTTTTAACCGCATCATTAGTCCCCTCTAGGGTTGTCCCGATACCAATAATTAACGCGACTAAAATGTTTGCACTGTACAGTGCTGGATCAGATCTGTAAATGGGACGTGGTATCAAATTCACTCGTTTCTAGGAGTGTAATGTAAAGTTACAGCGTTTGGTTTGGTACAGCTGTGCACCAATTTTCTACAAGGTACACATTTCAAGTGAGGGACAGGTACTCTACATTCGTCTTCATGATGCACATTCACAAGCCCAGTTAATGTACCTGAAAGTGCACGAAAAGGCGAGGCTTTTGGCGTAAAAGCGGCGATCTAGATGCACAAAAACAATGCAGCCAAGCCTTTGACTTGCAGGAGTCATAGCAAGCGGTAGTTCCAAGGAGAATCCAGAGACCCTCTTCCTTTTTAAACACTTCCCTTTCCTCTCTTTATTTATGCAATTCTTTGGCCGATCTGATTGGTACTGATCAAAAAAGCCTGTATATTTTGTCAAGGTATCCATCACAAAAACATCTGTACTCTCTATATTGATTACTATATCAATACATTATGTAGAATGTGCCAAACTAAGGTTCTAGGTTGATCAAATAAATACACACAATTTTTTGTTACTACAAATGTTGCCTCACAACAGCTTGTTATACAATGCCCTACAACCCTAAACCTCCTGGGAAGTGCTGTGTATACTGTCTATAAAAATCAATTTACCGTAAATTCTGGACTATAAACTGATACTTTTTTCCTACACTTTTAATCCTGCGGCTTATAAAATGGTACGGCTAATTTATAGTATGTTTTTCTGTCAACACTCATAATGTTTTGTGTTCAATTGTTTGCATTACACCCAATCTTAGGACTGAAATTGTGTGTTATTTGTATTGCTATGGCGCCACTTTTTATACCAGTTCACTTACTGCAGGTATTGCGTATTGAAAATATAATTCCTGTTTTGATGCCTTAAACCAGAAGTAAAATCATCCATAATGTTTCTGCTCAAAAAGATTATTCATTTATCACTCCAAGCAACGTTTGTCATTTTCACAGTTTAACTAAAACATTTCTTCTTACTAAACGGCCCCATGTGTGATCTCTGTAGGAGTGTTTTTATGCATATTTGTACCCGCTATCGTAATGTAATAAAGCTAGCGTCGTTAGTATTAGCTAATAAACTAACATGTCTATGGGTGCCTGTGTTAGTATTATTAACTTACAATGGCATTCTTTTTGCATTGTTACAGTTTCACAAACTCCTCAGCTAAACAGAATTAATGACTCCATGGTGACGTTTTGTGAATTTACTGATTAGAGAGCTAACTTCCACAGCCAGTGGGTCCACCACAATGACTTGTGTTGTGTTTGATCAGTTGTTTTTACTGCCGTGATACAGACACTATTTGGAAACAGTTAAGGTATGCAAAAAAATGGCTAATATATGGGAAAATATTTATTTTTTTCTAAAATGTAGTGGGTTCGACTTATATCCTGGTGCGCTCTATCGTCCGGAAAATACGACAAAACTGTGTATTCTTAAGAAAAAATAAAATGACAAGCAGATGTTCCAATTGCAGATGTCAATGAATATAACAGATGTTAGATAAGGACAGAGGTAAGTGCAGAGACGAAAAGCTAATTGGAAATCCCCCAAAAATAAGAATACATTTGTAAAGAAATATGTGCCGATAGTCATTTGTCGTTATGTTGTGTGCATTTCCTGGATGCCAATAGGAAAGAATACTAATGCATTATATTTTCAGGCAAAAAGCATGTGTCTTGGATCGCTGGTTTGACTACATTTATTAGTATCATTTTTATATTATTTTAACATAACAACTCTAATATTGTAATTGTTTCTCAGAGGCACAAAAATAGCGTTATAATTTCTGAGTAGGTGCTAGTGAGGATGATGTACAGGATAACTGACAGTGCAGTCATTGTACAGTGGGGGTTATCCGAGGGAATGTGAGGCTTTGTAAAGATGGAGGATTAAAAACTGCAAAGGTCTTAGTCATGTTTCTATCATTGTTGGTGGTAGTTCTAGAGGAGAGCTGGAAGGAGCTGATGTATAATAGTGTTATGGGATTTTTATCACTTATGTGATTACAGGATCATCACGGATATGATTATTTGTTCACTGCTTTGCCTAGAAATGTCAAAATGAGTCTTTGTATAACTATATGCAGATTTGCCTATTATAGTTTGATTTATTTTGACTGATCCGAAAGAAGTGTATAGGTCTTTGTGTTAATATTATGTATATAGTCCGCAGTTGAAGATTTAGTTATGTTACAAAAATATAAACGCAACACTTTTGTTTTTGCTCCCATTTTTCATAAGTTGAACTCAAAGATCTAAAACTTTTATTATATACATGAAAAACCTATTCCTCTCATATTTTGTTCACAAATCTGTCTAAACCTGTGTTAGTGAGCATTTCTTCTTTGCCAAGATAATCCATCCCACCTCACAGGTGTGGCATATCAAGATGCTGATTAAACAGCATGATTATTGCACAGGTGTGCCCGAGGCTGCCCACAATAAAAGGCCATGCTAAAATGTGCAGTTTTATCACAAAGAACAATGCCAAAGATTTCAAAAGTTGTGAGGGAGCGTGCAGAACTGACCAGAACTGTTGTCCGTGAATTGAATGTTAATTTATCTACCATAAGCTGTCTCTAAAGGCGTTTGAGAATTTGGCAGTACATCCAATCTGCCTCACAACCGCTGACCACGTGTAACCACACCAGCCCAGGACCTCTACATCCAGCAGGTGCATCTCCATGATTGTCTGAGATCAGCCACCCGCACAGCTGCTGCAACAATTGGTTTGCATAACCAAATAATTTATTTACAAATTGTGAGAAACTGTTTCAGGTAAGCTTGTCATCCTCATCGGGGTCTCGACTTGAGACCCCTTAACCGACTTGAGTGGGCAAATGCTCACATTCGATGGCATCTGACACATTGGATAGGTGTTCTCTTCACGGATGAATTCCGGTTTTCACTGTTCAGGGCAGGTGGCAGACAGCATGTGTGGCGTCATGTGGGAGAGCGGTTTGCTGATGTCAACGTTGTGAATGGAGTGGCCCATGGTGGGGCTAGGGTTATGATAATGAACCCATGTGCATTTTATTGATGACATTTTGAATGCACAGAGATACCGTGACGAGATCCTGAGGCCCATTGTTGTTGCCATTCACCCGAGACCATCACCTCATGTTGCAGCATGACAATGCACGGCCCCATGTTGCCCACACAATTCCTGGAAGCTGAAAACAACCTAGTACTTGCATGGCCAGCATACTCACCCAACATGTCACCCATTAAACATGTTTGGGATGCAGTGGGTCGGTGTATACGACTGTGTGTTCCAGTTCCTGCCAATATCCAGCAACTTTTCACAGCCATTGAAGAAGAGTGGACCAACATTCCACCAGGCCACAATCAACAACCGGATCAACTCTATGTGAAGGAGATGTGTTGCACTGCGTGAGGCAAATGGTGGTCACACCAGATACAGACTGCTTTTCAGACCCCGCCCAGATCTCCAATAAAGCAAAACTACACATTTCAGAGTGGCCTTTTATTGTGGACAGCCTAAGGCACACCTGTGCAATAATCATGCTGTTTAATCAGCACCTTAAAAATACCACACCTGTCAAGTGGGACGGATTATCTTGGCAAAGAAGTTGTTCTCATTAACAAAGGTTTACAGATTTGTGAACGATATTTGAGAGGAATAGATCGCTCGTGTATATGGTAAAGTTTTAGATCTTTGAGTTTAACTCATGAAAAATGGGAGCAGAAACAAAAGTATTGCGTTTATATTTTTGTTCAGTTTATATAACATGAGTGGACGATGACTACATGACTTTCATTGGCAGCTGCTGGTCTTTCAAGTAGGGGAAGCTGATTTTCAGCTAATCTCTAAACACGATTACAGTCTCTAATAGATAAAATATATAAAGATGCTCGACTTTACAAAGAAAACATCACTTACAGCATTGCAAAATTATCCATATCCACACAGAACAATGGAATGAAACTTGTGTTCACAACCTCAGGCTTGCGATATTGCCATTGCCGTTGTTCACAAAGTGGGGAAAAGGAAAACTCACAAAATATGAAATTATAAAGCTTACGTTGTTTATCTTGTGTAAATGTGTTGCTGTCGGCAGACTTATCTCCAGATCAGTGAGACATATTGTATTTTTAAACATATTAAAGTGAAATACTTTATTACTTGTTTACTACTTACCTGATTTGTAAAGCACTTTAGCCAACTTTGATTTGAAAATTGGCTTTATATATGCTGGTTATTTCAGCAATGAGAGGTTGTTTGGATATGTACACGCTATGTATTACATTTTCTAACATATTACCCATCCATCCATTTTCTGTCCCTCTCGGGGTTGCAGGGGTAATGGAGCCTATCCCAGCTGCATACGGGCAGAAGACGAGGCACACCCTGGACAAGTCGCCACCTCATTACAGGGCCAACACAAATAGAAAACACATTCATGCATTTTTTCATTCTTATTCTTAACTGAAGGGTCTGATTCTCTTTATATATATGTAATAGTTCAGAAATAGTTTTTGAGGATTCATTATATGATGATTAGTTCAGTTTTTAAATAATTTGTTAAAAGGCGGTCAACCATAAGCTTTACTAAGGATGAGGCCACCAAATTGAGACATAGCTATTATAGCTACAACATAAGTGGTGCATCTAAAAATGTATCTTCTTATTGAAATGTGGGATTCTTTAGGCACCTCACAATTCATACTTGTTTTTAATTTTCTTGCCTTCTAAAACCACAGAATGCACAGACACTTTGCCCCAAGTCGCCGTAAAAGTTCAACTCAGAGAGATGTGTGCTCTCTAATTACCCATTCATATCTTAAGCTGACAGCTTTGTTGCACTTTGTGGATATGTTTCCCTCTCCTGACTTATTAATCTATTTGCTAATTTCCTTTTCGTAGTTGTTTACTCTCTGCTGTAACATGGTTCCAGTTGGACTTCTGTTGAAGTGCAAAAACATTTATTTTCATGTTTCACTACCTCACAATCAAGCTTGGTTAGTGCTGTGACTAACATAACGTGTCGTCTCCTCTGCCCTCCATGTGTCCCTGCACGGGATCAGCATTTTAGAGCCGTTTGTATAGTTTGTATTATTCTAACACACATAAATAATCTATATTTAGACATTTTATTCATCGATTCAGAATCATCCTCTTTCCAATCAGGAAGAATCGATCATTTTCCCACCTACTTCTATTTTCCCTACAGAAAACAAATGTAAGTGCTAGCTGTGAAGGTTATGTTACACGAGCCAAAACCGAGTAATAGTCCTCTAAAATTTGCTATCTCAAAATTAAACTCAATCAATTGTAATTTCAACACTGCTGTAAAATGTAGCAAACACATACTTTATGAATAGTTAACTTGGCAAGGCTAAATGGTAAATGGGTTATACTTATATAGCGCTTTTCTACCTTCAAGGTACTCAAAGCGCTTTGACACTATTTCCACATTCACCCACACATTCACACACTGATGGCGGGACCTGCCATGCAAGGCCCTAACCACGACCCATCAGGAGCAAGGGTGAAGCGTCTTGCCTAGTGGTTAGAGTGTCCGCCCTGAGATCGGTAGGTTGGAGTTCAAATCCCAGCCGAGTCATACCAAAGACTATAAAAATGGGACCCATAACCTCCCTGCTTGGCACTCAGCAACAAAGGGTTGGAGTTGGGGGTTGAATCACCAAAATGATTCCCGGGCGTGGCGCCGCTGCTGCCCACTGCTCCCCAAGGGGATGGGTCAAATGCAGAGGACAAATTTCACCACATCTAGTGTGTGTGTGACAATCATTGGTACTTTAATCTTTTAATTTAATCTCAAGAACACAACGGACGTGACTAGGTTGGTAGAAGCTGGGGATCGAACCAGGAACCCTCAGGTTGCTGGCAAGGCCACTCTCCCAACCGCACCTCGCCGTCCCCTACGAAAGGCTCTAAAACTATTATCTATTTCTCTCAAAATTGCAAACAGTTTTATCTTCCACCATGCTGGTCAAGCTCTCATCTTCTTTCCAATTCACTTCAAATTAAATCCATGGGCTTGTAAGAAAACAAACATCTCACACTTTGTGTTCTTCAGATGTGTCAGATATTTTGTCTCTGGTTTGTGTGGGTTGTGTTGGTTGCTCAGAAATGACTGACGCTTCCAAGTGCAGAGAACAGTTTTCTCTGAGTGATTTGGAGAGTTTAAATACAATACTTTCAAATATGATTTTTGTTTTTACACAGTTAGCCTGAATTAATTATATCATGTGTAATTTCACTTTATCGTCCTGAAGTATGCCATAAGGGAGGCATGTCATTTTGTGTGCGTGTATGTTATACAGAATCTCTAATGATTTATTAAAAAGAGCATCAAAGTATTTCTCTTTTCTGGCATCCCCTGTGTGTCCCTGAATCTTGTTTTCACTCCTGTGTGTTGTTATGTTATGTTATGTTATGTTATTTTCATTTATTATGCGCCCCCCAACCAACTGTTACATCAGCCTGGGGCGCAGCTCGAGTAGAGACACAAAAAAACAGAAACAGAGACTGAGACACACAAAGGAATCTAAACTAAACATTTAAGACTCACAATGAACACATAAATCAAAAGTCATCTGCGGTAAAGAGTTGAGTTTTAAGCTGTGCTCTAAAAGAGTCCAGAGTGGTGGCGGACTTGATATTCAGAGGTAGCTTATTCCATAGCCTACGTGCCATCATGTGTTCATGTTCCAAGATGTTCAAATCATAGTTTTGCGCATAAATTAATTTTCTGCTGTATTATGCAGCTCAAAAACCTGAGGGCTACTTCAGCAATAACCAATAAACAACTTGACCAGCATGGTGGAAGATAAAACTGTTTGCAATTTTGAGAGAAATAGATAATAGTTTTATAGCCTTTCGTAGGGGACGGCGAGGTGCGGTTGGGAGAGTGGCCTTGCCAGCAACCTGAGGGTTCCTGGTTCGATCCCCAGCTTCTACCAACCTAGTCACGTCCGTTGTGTTCTTGAGATTAAATTAAAAGATTAAAGTACCAATGATTGTCACACACACACTAGATGTGGTGAAATTTGTCCTCTGCATTTGACCCATCCCCTTGGGGAGCAGTGGGCAGCAGCGGCGCCGCGCCCGGGAATCATTTTGGTGATTTAACCCCCAACTCCAACCCTTTGTTGCTGAGTGCCAAGCAGGGAGGTTATGGGTCCCATTTTTATAGTCTTTGGTATGACTCGGCTGTGCTCTAAAAGAGTCCAGAGTGGTGGCGGACTTGATATTCAGAGGTAGCTTATTCCATAGCCTACGTGCCATCATGTGTTCATGTTCCAAGATGTTCAAATCATAGTTTTGCGCATAAATTAATTTTCTGCTGTATTATGCAGCTCAAAAACCTGAGGGCTACTTCAGCAATATTTTGTTCTAATGTCACAAAAATTTGAAAAGAAAATCAGCTGTGAAGTCTTTTATAGTTCTCTACTTTGATAAATGTATCTGAAAGTGCAAGATTTAAATAGCGAGCATCCCTCACGTCCTGGAAAACCCTGGAAAATGACTGATTTTCCAGTCATGGAAAACATAAATGAGAAAAAATGTCTTGGAAACAATTAAGTTATCCTAGAAAATTATTTATTCCCCTGCCTTGTGATCAAATGCTAACCGGTTAAATGTTCTATCTGTTGTTTTAAAGCCCAGCATTTCTGTGCTCTTGGATGGCGCAGCGCCCCACCTGACGCTACCATTCTATCATATTTGCATTTCCACTTAAAGATGTGAGTCTTATAACAACTTACAAATTCATTTCCAATTCTATTCAGAATCGATTCTTGAGTCAAACCTTTATTTGATTGACTTTTATAAAGGGGGTGCCAATTCCAGGACTAACTACATGCCTCTATAAACTAGACAAGGGTTGCACACACTCTCAGCAGGCAAGCTATTAAAGGCCTACTGAAATGATTTTTTTTTATTTAAACGGGGATAGCAGATCTATTCTATGTGTCATACTTGATCATTTCGCGATATTGCCATATTTTTGCTGAAAGGATTTAGTAGAGAATGACGACGATAAAGATCGTAACTTTTGGTATCTGACAAAAAAAAGCCTTGCCCCTATCGGAAGTAGCGTGACGTAGTCAGTTGAACATTTCCGCAAAGTTCCCTATTGTTTACAGTGATGGCGGCCAGAAGTGAGAGCGATTCGGACCGAGAAAGCGACGATTTCCCCATTAATTTGAGCGAGGATGAAAGATTTGTGGATGAGGAAAATGCAAGTGAAGGACTAGTGGGGAGTGGAAGCAATTTAGACAGGGAAGATGCTGTGAGAGGCGGGTGGGACCTGATATTCAGCTGGGAATGACTACAACAGTAAATAAACACAAGACATATACAGTATATACTCTATTAGCCACAACACAACCAGGCTTATATTTAATATGCCACAAATAAATCCTGCATAACAAACACCTAAGTGTTTGTTATGCTAGCTCCTAGCTCCTAGCTCTTAGCTCCCGTCCATATAACCCGCCAATACAATTCAAACACCTGCACAACACACACAATCACTCAGCCCAAAGGACCGTTCACCTAACCCAAGGTTCATAAAGCTTATATATTTACCCAAAGTTACGTACGTGACACACACGTACAGGCAAGCGATCAAATGTTTGGAAGCGCAGCTGCGTACTCACGGTAGCACGTCTGCATCTGTGTATCCAAATCAAAGTAATCCTGGTAAGAGTCTGTGTTGTCCCAGTTCTCTACAGGTGTCTGAGTATCGAAGTCAAAGTCCTCCTGGTAAGAGTCTCTGTTGTCCGAGTTCTTCGATCTTGACTGCATCTTTCGGGAATGTAAACAATGAAACACCGGCTGTGTTGTGTTGCTGCTGGCTTCCCTCGCAAAATACTCCGCTTCGCACCGACAACTTTCTTCTTTGCTTGCTCAGCTTCTTTCTCCATAATGCAATGAACAAATTGCAACAGATTCACCAACACCGATGTCCAGAATACTGTGGAATTATGAGATGAAAACAGAGCTATTTTGTATTGGCTTCAATGGGGTACCGATACTTCTGTTTCACTGGCTATGTCACGCGCATACGTCATCATCCAAAGGCGTTTTCAACCGGAAGTTTAGCGGGAAATGTAAAATTGCACTTTATAAGTTAACCCGGCCGTATTGGCATGTGTTGCAATGTTAAGATTTCATCATTGATATATAAACTATCAGACTGCGTGGTCGGTAGTAGTGGGTTTCAGTAGGCCTTTAAGAAAATGACCATGTCGATATTGCACTGAATGGAATTAACTAGGAATGCACAGTAATTGCTGATAGTTTAATTACTCCTCCCTACCTGAGAAATCACAGAATCCGAAGTGCGCCCAAACATTTGCCTTCAGCAAAGACGGGGATAAATGTATATTTTGTCTTTCATTACGAATATTTAAAGCAAGCTCACTAACTTTAGCAACGCACCGGACCCGCCGGTTGCTGGAACAAAACACTACGGAGGCTGTTACCTGACTAACGATACGTGCAGAGAATAAGCTCAGAGATGCCTTGAAAAATGTATTTAAAAAAATCGATCATTGAAAATTTTGGATTGATTTAGAATCATAATAAAAAAGAATCAGAATTCCGATGTGAATAGTTTTTTTCAGTCACCCTTACGACTTAGAGCAGTTCTGCAACCTAGTGTTACCAATCAAGTTTGTCACTAGATTTTGCCACTTTTCATACCTTGTGAAGGACTTGTCTTCAACACTAGACTGCAAGTTTAAAGTGTCGCTAGTGTTGGTTCTCGAGTGTGAGGTTTTTCTCTCCCGTCTGTCAACAGAGGACAGGCAGAGGAGAGCTCTAGTGGGCACGTCTGTTAACTGTGCGCAGTGAGACGCAACATATCTCTGATTTAAGCAGGTAAATACAATAGGCAATACAAAGTCTTAATGGACCACATTTCACTTGTTTTATTGGCTGACAATAGAAAGAGAAAAAATGAATGAAAACAACTTTTGTTGTAATAAAATACAGTGTACTGTATGTGTACACTTAAATTGGGAGAAGAAATTAGAGAGATGAATGACCTTTCATGGAGACTTAAAGGGTAACTGCACTTTTTCTGAAATGTTGCCTATAATTCACAACCCTTATGTAAGTTTTTTCTTTTTGTATGCATTCTAACTCGTAAAAAAATGCGAGCAAAAGTCTGTTTACAGTGGCCCATATGGGAGTAGGTCTATTCTGCCTATGAAGCGCTTAAAAAAAACATCCAAACACTACCATTAATGCTTTATATACTGTAAGTATATGTATATGTGATGTAGTAACAGGCGCATTCATAATAACAAGTACAATTAACTATTTTGATAATATTGTGTTAGATTTATATAGTGTTTTTCTGGACACTCAAAGTGCTTCACAGAGAAGTCAGAACACATCATTCATTCACTCCACACTCACACTTGATAGTGGTAAGTTACATTTATAGCCACAGCTGCCGTGGGGTAGACTGACAGAAGCGTGGCTGCCAATTTGTGCTTACGGCCCCTCCGACCACAACCAAACATTCATTCTCTTTCATATACTAGTGCGAGCGGCACTGGGAGCAAGGGTAAAGTGTCTTGCCCAAGGACACAAAGGCAGTGACTCAAGTTGCTGGCACGGCTGCTCTACCCTCCGCGCCACGCCGTCCCCAAATGAGCTTACACTACTTGAAAGACCAGCAGCTATCAATGACAGTCATGTAGTCTGTCAACTCCTATTATATATCAATGCGCCGCTAAATGTAGATACTTAACATTAGCGCTTCTAATAACAATATCACTAATACTTGGTTAATATTCTGGTCAGAAAATGTAAATGGGGTATTGTTGCCGCTTTTTGGATGGTTATTTGTTGGGCTTTATGGTCAGAACAGAAGACATCCCATTGACTCCAATGTAAGCAGACATTTATTTACGAGTTAAAATTAAAAAAACAAAACATGTTCCTGTCTTTCATAAAGATTGTGAGTTGCAGGCAAAATTCTCCAAAAAGTACAGTTGCCCTTTAAGATTGTTAATTGCCAGGGGAAATTAGTTATCAACAGAGTGAGATACACCCAGAGGCAGTAGCGGTTATAGCTTGTATGCCTCTCTCTGCCACGTTTAAAGGCCTACTAAAATTAAATTTTCTCATTTAAACGGGGATAACAGGTCCATTCTATGTGTCATACTTGATCATTTCGCGATATTGCCATATTTTTGCTGGAAGGATTTAGTAGAGAACATCGACGATAAAGGTCGCAACTTTTGGTCGCTGATAAAAAAGCCTTGCCTGTACCGGAAGTAGCGTGACGTCACAGGTTGTGGAGCGACTCACATCTGCACATTGTTTACAATCATGGCCAGCAGCGAGAGCGATTCGGACCGAGAAAGCGACGTTACCCCATTAATTTGAGCGAGGATGAAAGATTTGTGGATGAGGAAAGTGAGAGTGAAGGATTAGAGGGCAGTGGAAGCGATTCAGATAGGGAAGATGCTGTGAGAGGCGGGTAGGACCTGATATTCAGCTGGGAATGACTAAAACAGTAAATAAACAGAAGACATATATATACTCTATTAGCCACAACACAACCAGGCTTATATTTAATATGCCACAAATTAATCCGCATAACAAACACCTCCCCCCTCCCGCCCATATAACCCACCAATACAACTCAAACACCCACACAACACACTCAATCCCACAGCCCAAAGTACCGTTCACCTCCGTAAAGTTCATACAACACATACACTACCGTTCAAAAGTTTGGGGTCACCCAAACAATTTTGTGGAATAGCCTTCATTTCTAAGAACAAGAATAGACTGTCGAGTTTCAGATGAAAGTTCTCTTTTTCTGGCCATTTTGAACGTTTAATTGACCCCACAAATGTGATGTTCCAGAAACTCAATCTGCTCAAAGGAAGGTCAGTTTTGTAGCTTCTGTAACGAGCTAAACTGCTTTCAGATGTGTGAACATGATTGCACAAGGGTTTTGTAATCATCAATTAGCCTTCTGAGCCAATGAGCAAACACATTGTACCATTAGAACACTGGAGTGATAGTTGCTGGAAATGGGCCTCTATACACCTATGTAGATATTGCACCAAAAACCAGACATTTGCAGCTAGAATAGTCATTTACCACATTAGCAATGTATAGAGTGTATTTCTTTAAAGTTAAGACTAGTTTAAAGTTATCTTCATTGAAAAGTACAGTGCTTTTCCTTCAAAAATAAGGACATTTCAATGTGACCCCAAACTTTTGAACGGTAGTGTATATTTCCCCAAAGTTACGTACGTGACATGCACATAGCGGCACGCACGTACGGGTAAGCGATCAAATGTTTGGAAGCCAAAGCTGTACTCACGGTAGTGCGTCTGCTATCCAACTCAAAGTCCTCCTGGTTGTGTTGCTGTAGCCAGCCGCTAATACACCGATCCCACCTACAGCTTTCTTCTTTGCTGTCTTCATTGTTCATTAAACAAATTGCAAAAGATTCACCAACACAGATGTCCAGAATACTGTGGATGCGATGAAAACAGACGACTTGATAGCTGGCCACAATGGTGTCCCAATATGTCCGCACAATCCGTGACGTCACGCGCAAACGGCATCATACCGAGACGTTTTCAGCAGAATATTTTGCGGGAAATTAAAAATTGCACTTTACTAATCTAACCCGGCCGTATTGGCATGTGTTGCAATGTTAAGATTTCATCATTGATATATAAACTATCAGACTGCGTGGTCGGTAGTAGTGGGTTTCAGTAGGCCTTTAAGGTACGTTTAAAGTATCTAATACAGTGTACATAAAATAATATTGTCTGACTATAAGAAACTGAACCTGCTGTATTGATAATATTACCGGTAAGTGTAAAAAAAATTAACTAGCATAGAAGCAGATATGTAAAAAACACACAGTAATGCACCTGAAGTGTCCAGCTGTGGTGAAGCGGGCTTTGCAGAGGGGGGTGGCTGCTCCTCCATTTCCGTGGTGTTCTGTGTGATTGAGTACATAGATGGCTCCTCATCTTAATCAACTGATGAACGTGCTCTATAAAATTTCAGAATTGCCCCTTAATTTGCATTGGATTGGTACATTATCCACGCAATTAAACTAACTTGAAAAAAACGAATGAACCGCAGTTATCTGCCAAGCAGAGGTGGGTAGTAACACGCTACATTTACTCCATTTAATTTACTATTGTAACTTTTTGAAAAAATGATATAGTTTTAATAGAACATACTTTGTATTTTTACTTGAGTATTTTTGTGAAAATGAAGCGCTAATTTTACATTTACATTGAGTTTCCTTCCGATTGTTACATTTATTTATATTGTAGCGGTTGCATTAAGGACATAATTCACCACTTGACTTGACTTTGTGATCATTATTTACTATCATTGTTCCATTGTGCACATAACAATTTTGTTCTGGTTTAGCATTCAGATATGCAGTTAAGAGTGAGTAATTCGGAGCGGCCCCTTTAAGTGACCGTCAGGAGATTCTCCCAAAGGTTGGGGTTTGTTGTGACCGCTATTTTGAGTCGTTCGATGTTAGTAGTCATTCATTCTCGTCTTTGATGAATAAACGACGCACACGTTTTTGTGTGTCAAATATACTTCAAGTTGTCTTGCTTTCACGCTACAAGCGCAACAATATCATAATTTATAATCTCAGCTTGTAAAAACAAATACATTAGTCAGCGAGCCTTCTTCCGGCAAGCACTGTCACATGACTCTGTTTCGTCAATCAAACATAAGCAGTAGTGACGTTTGATTCCATTTCACCAATCATGCGGAGCCTAGCAGTCACATGACTCTGTTTCACCAATCCATCGTAAGCTTTAGTGACATTTGACTTCATTCCACCAATCAAACTTAGCCTGGCATTCTACCTGGCTAGGACTAACAAGCCGGTGGTATAATAAAATACAAACCTACTTGTTTAACAAGTGTCAGAATGTTACGAAAATAAGACACTTTAATTACATGACATGACGACTGTTTGAGACAACTGGTAAGCAGAAACTTCCTAAAACAGTTTACTAAAATGCCGATCTTTTTGGATGTCTCTGATGATCCTAATAAACACAAGTGTCATTTAAACACAATAAAACATTACCACAACATTAAATAGCAATGAGAATTTGTAGTTTTCCTTTTAATCTGGCGCTTCAAAGTTACTAGCGCTAGTTTATTAGCACGTTGCATTCTCTTCTTCAACCGTATTTACATTACCACATAGTTAAACGAGCTGAAATGACCACAATCTCCCCCTAGTGTACGGGAGGCACACAGGCATATGGCCAACAGTCACATTAGAGGTAAGAGCATGGAAACTATAACTTCACATGTATGTGTGAAAATAGAAAAAACAGAATTATTTCAAGCTTTATTACAGATTCCAACGTCCAAGTAGACATACAATCACATACAGTACATAAAACTAAAATTCAGTATAAAAGGCATTATCACATAATATTAAAACAGTGCTTGTGTATATTCAGTAAAAAGCATCAATAAATAAATAGAAGCAGCAATAAAAATATACTTTAAAAATGTGTCTACACATTTTATAAAAGGCACATATACCAGTGTTTCCATACATAGGATTGGTACCTAACAGAACTACACCTCGGATTGGTTATCTGTATAATAAGATCATTATCGGACCCCTGCAGTCTACATATAAACTTAAACATCAGTTTTCTCAGGGTGACATGAAAGGTGTTTATCCCTTAATCACAAAAAAGCTTGCTGGCACTGCTACCCCTGGGCTTTCTGAGCAGGATTCTGAGACAGTCATTATATGCAACCTGGAGTTTGCGCAAGCTCTCTTTCTTGAACCTCACCCAGAGGGGTGCCGTGTACATAGGGGTGCAGTAAGCTCTAAACAAGTACACCTTTGCTTCATCAGAGCAGTAGTGAAATTTGCTCACCAACATATTGTCTTGGACATACAGCACTATTCTCTGTCTAAGCATGTCAGCATCATCCTCCATCTTGTCATTGATGACATGGCCTGAGTATTTTTACATTGCTGCACACAGACAGGGTTTGCTCAGACAAGTAGAAACCTGGGAAATCAAGATGTTGATCCTCCTTGGTCCTACATGTCATTACCATTCTCTTTGTGGCATTATAATTGATGTCTAACTTGACTCCATAGTCTACAAAGGTGTTCCCAATTATGCACCCTGTTCCACAATCACTCAACTGCTTTGAAAGGTCATCCCAATTTAGGCTAAATAGGCCTGGTGATAAAAGCCCACCCTGCCATACCCCATTGCCAACTCTAAAGTGAGAGGATAAACTACTCCCCCATTTTACCTGCATTGTCTGCCTGTCGTACCAATATGCCAGAATGCGTATGATGCTACCCAAAATACCCCTATGCTTGAGCTTGGTGAAGAGATTGTAATGGTTGACTGTCAAATGCCTTAGATGCATCAATAACACCTACCAACATTGTAGAGCCCTGCGCTCTGTATTCCTCTACTGCTTCTTTTAAAGCATGAATACACAAGTCAGTGCTATGCTTGCTCTTGAAACCAAATCGGTTGTCTGCGGTGCAAATAAGATCCCCAACTGTGTATATTATCATACTTTCAAGCACAATAGATAGTATGCAGGCTAGGGCGATAGGTCGATAATTGTCCATACTCCCTACTTTTCCAGCCTTGTCTTTAATGACAGGTTCTAAAATAACTGTCAGCATAGCATCTGGCTGGATGACATGCATTACCAACCCCATCAAACAGATGGAGAGCAACACAGATACCTGAGGGCTTGCTTAGCTTCAGGTGCTCTGCAGTAATATTATCCATGCCACATGCTTTGTTATCAGCTGGTGGCTTGGGAAATGTCATAGGGGCTGATGTGTACCACTGCCTCCTCTATGTTGCCTGTCTAATATGGCTCACTTCTGACACAGTTGAATAGAGCAGCATAGTGTTGCCTCCATTGTTCAGTTATATTTCCTCCACCAGATACACTCTCAATGTCACATGGCAATGCTGCTTTAAACATATTTATATTTGTAACTTTCTTCCAGAAGCCAGTTACATTGCTGTCAAGCATTTTCCACACCATAGAGTCAGCTCTCAGGGCACTGCATATTTATTGGTTAGCTTTTTATGCTCAAGAACAGGTCTATTTCAAACAGGTAGCCCTTCGACTTCGTAATCCATTCCAATGGAAGTTGTTATTTGCCAACAGAACGATTTCATTTTGTCGGAAATTAAGTTCAAGAACTCATACACTACAATTATTTCTCCTCATTGGTTTTTGAAGACTTCAGGATTAGCAAGGCAAGGAGTATTTTCTCCCTACACACTCCCACCCGCCATCTTGTACTGACTGTAGAAAAGTGACTTAATATCAGTCAAGGTAGCACAAATCTTGAATGATTACTTTCAAACTTGTAAAAATAACATTTATATCATGTGCTGTCATCTGTGTCTGTAGAAATGTTCACATTCCAGCCTACAAGACTTCCACTTCCAATAAGAGAAAACCTACTGTAGTAAAGTGTTGATGAATGTTATGTTTTATACACGTACGCTCACATAAACTACAATTGTAGTCCAAGAAAATAGCTACTAAATAAATTAGAAGTTACTCATAAGTTAATCAATACTAGAGTACTTTTTTCACGGAATACTTACCTACTCTTACTCAAGTAATTATTTTGATGACTACATTTTTTGACTATATATATATATATATATATATATATATATATATATATATATATATATATATATATATATATATATATATATATATATATATATATATATATATACGTATATATATACGTATATATATATATATATATATATATATATACGTATATATATATATATATATACATATATATATATATATATATACATATATATATATATATATATATATATATATATATATATATATATATATATATATATATATATATATATATGTAACTAATCGATTATAAAAATTGTTGGCAATTAATTTAGTCATCGATTCGTTGGATCTATGCTATGCGCAGAGGCAATTATTATTATTATTATTTAATTTTAATTTTAATTTTATTTTTTTATTTTTTAATAAACCTTTATTTATAAACTTCAACATGTACAAACAGCTGAGAAACAATAATCAAAGTAAGTATGGTGCCAGTATGTTTTTTTTTCTCAATAAAATACTGCAAAGGATAGAAATGTAGTTTGTCTCTTTTATCCGATTATTAATCGAAGTAATAATCGACAGATTAATCGATTATCAAATTAATCGTTAGTTGCAGCCCTAATATATATACACATTGGGGGCGGCGTGGCGAAGTTGGTAGAGTGGCCGTGCCAGCAATCGGAGGGTTGCTGGTTACTGGGGTTCAATCCCCACCTTCTACCATCCCAGTCACGTCCGTTGTGTCCTTGGGCAAGACACTTCACCCTTGCTCCTGATGGGTGCTGGTTAGCGCCTTGCATGGCAACTCCCTCCATCAGTGTGTGAATGGGTGAATGTGGAAATACTGTCAAAGCGCTTTTGAGTACCTTGAAGGTAGAAAAGCGCTATACAAGTATAACCCATTTATCATTCATTTATCATTTATATATATATATATATATATATATATACACACACATGTATTTATATATATATATATATATATATATATATATATATATATATATATATATATATATATATATATATATATATATATATATATATATATATATATATATATATATATATATATATATATATATATATATATAGGGCTGGAACTAAAGATTAATTTGATAATATATATATGTATATATATATATATATATATATATATATATATATATATATATATATATATATATATATATATATATATATATATATATATATGTTAGGGCTGCAACTAACGATTACTTTGATAATCGATATATATATATTTATATATAATATATATATATTAGGGCTGCAACTAACAATTAATTTGATAATCGATAATATGTATATATATATATATATATATATATATATATATATATATATATATATATATATATATATATATATATATATATATATATATATATATATATATATATATATATATATATAAGAAGAATTGAAGCTGTAATAGCTGCAAAAGATGGACCGACATCATATTGAACCCTATGGGTTAGGAATGGTATGGCACTTCAAGTTCAAAGTATGTGAGTCAAGGCGGGTGGCCAAATACTTATATATACAATATAGTATATGTGTAATAGGGCAAAGTGTAAAGTGTTCTTTGAGTGCAATAAGAAAATCCCAATGTGTTTAATGCCCTTTCATTTAAATTTCAATCTTCTAAAATTGTTTTTTGAGTGCAATAAGAAACATATGTTTAATGTATCGTAAAATTGTCTTTTAAGATAAAGCCAATAAAGAAATGGTCCACTTTATTTAGAAAAGTATAGAAAAATATCGATATACATTTTGGTGTCGGTCCCGAAATATTAGTGCTGGTCTGCATGCAGGTCAGATTGCTTTCACTTAGACATTGCATTATTTTTGTAATGTAAACGACAACATAAAAAGATAGGATTTGGGAGAAAAAAATAATCCGTATTGGACATCTGACCCTGCAGAGTGAATGTAGCCTTAGACTGGCTCACACAGCCTTGGCCGGCGCAAGGTAGGACAAATTTGGAAATAAACTCGTCAGAAGTGGCGCTAGCATTCACACACCAGGGCCAATTTAGTGTTGCCAATCAACCTATTCCCAGGTGCATGTCTTAATCATTCAATATTTTTCATTCAATAAATAAAGGATTTGAATGTTCTCTATAATCCCGACGGACATTTTTTGTAACACGGTTAGTGAATGAAGTGTACTTATGTAGTTATTTCCCCATATTTCTACACAATAAATAAATGACTTAGTCCGGAACATATTTTGCGTTATTTATTTTTTAAGCATTTCTTGACACCTTATGTTGTATATTTTTTAGATGTGATTTCCAGTTGATTTAATCATCTATTCTATCTACAAATGTGATTTATTTTACCCTATCAACTCTATTTGGCCTGTGATACAGTCAATATTATACAATATTATGAATGAAATGTGTTTTATTGTAATCAATTTCTGATTTGATTTTCTCATTTTTTTAACCTAATTAATCCAAGGCCTGCAGTAGAGTAAGGAAAGTGATAATTACAGTGGAGGAACTTCTGTATTAAGGACTGTGAAATGGATCAAACCTCCCACTGGCTGTGGCGAAGGTCACCCACATAGGGTTCTCATTTGGGGTGTGGAGGCATTTTGGACTTAAGCCAGACGACAACAAGCAGTTTGAGGTGAGTTGTGAAGTGTGCTTCGCTGTCAATGCGGCATCACAAAGCAAACACTTCAAATCTTTTAACTCACCTTAAACTGTGAGACTAAGTACAGTATGATGAAACCGTACAAGGCAAAGAAACAAAATCATACGTCCATGAAAACATTTATTGGTTTATCCTAATAGTAAAACAAATACAAAAGAGCTCTCATTTGGCTACTAATATGGAACAGCAAATAGTATTACTGAGTTTGCATGCATTCTGCTTATATCGTAAAGTGCACAATTGTTATATTTTATTCATATTATAACTGTTGATATATATAGGTATAGAATAATTGACAGCCATTGCATTTCTCTTTTGCAACCAGATTATCTTCCTTACCAGCATCATCAAGCTATATATGAAATGCTGGTTTTATCCATCCTGTCTCTGGTCCTTTCACTTACGTCGTCAATGCTCCTCTATTCCTCGTCTTCCAAACTCTACTTCAGTTTAGTTTCAAGCTTACTTTCTGAGGAAAGTAAGCTTGCTTGTCCGACAGATACATTATTATTATTTTATACAAAGCCTTCAGCCAAAGACCTTCAAGCCGTCTACAACAAAGGGTATGTGCCATGCAAGGAAAATATTTCAACATTACTGCTCTATAAAATAATAAAAGACAAACATTGCAGTCAAAATGTGCTTGTGAGGAAAGAAAGCAAGTGTTTGCTGAAACTGTAAGGCTGTCTGGATGAGTCAGCGTAGACAGCTTTGGCTTTGTGTGGAAAAGATAGAAGTTAATCAAACTGATCTCTGTTCCACTGAGACTGTATATAGTCACTCTTTGCCTTCAAATTGTCTGCCTTCGTTCATGTCTCCACTTCAAGGGCATTTTTAAAATCTAGTCACGTGGCACTTCTGCCCCTACATTATTTCACTCACACTAGACTATGAATAAACTACATTCATGTCCAATTATCATTTGACTTCAAAGATTATTGTCAATGCCATGCTTGCGTTTAAATTGGTGCTTGGTTGTTATTATACTTTGGTATCATATCCTAAATAATGATCAGTATTTTGTAAATAGCAACATAAGGACAACCATATGAAGTACAACTCTTTATTCAAGCTTATTACCTATTACCATGTGTTGTGAGACCAACCAAATGGGTTGGCTTTGTTGTAATTGTGCTTGTAATTATTTATCTATTTATTTAACAGGGACAGAATATACATTAATGAACATTTGTGTGAATGCACCAGATTTAGCCACAAAGCTAATTTTCATCCGTAGTCCCTGTACAGATGTTACATTGTTACCCTAAACAAGACAGGTTGAAAATATATAACAATGAAAATATAATTATAATTAAAACTATTTACATGCACATGGACACACAATGACAGCAGACCGACAGTTACAATCAGCTCCTTACAAACACACACATTTGAGCACACAAGCTTGTACACTTGAACAACATTCATGATAGCAGACGTCAACGTGAACAGTGCTGGTTATCGATCAGCCATTTAAAAAAAAAAACATTTTAAATAATTGAGAAATGTTGATTCTCTAATGCTGGTGGGGATATACTGTAGTTTCACTGATGCACTGCTGTAGCACAGAAGAAGGATTGGCCAAAGCTGCTCTTTCTGAGAGAACAATGCAGTCCCCCCTAACTGCCCTCCGAGTGACTCGGCTTGTAGCTGATCTGATGTTGATAAACTGTGTGAGTGTTGGTAAAAACAGCCCATTGATGATTTTAAATAGAAGACAGAGATTTGTATATTTAATCATACTGTCCCAATATAGAAGTGGTGATAATCAATGGGGTTTCTGTCTGGTATTTTTATTATTTGTTCCTACAAAGATTCCAGTGGTTTGAGGGTAGTGACATTTGCATTTGACCAGGTAGTTTATAGGTGAATATCATGGCGTGCATGTAAACTGTAGCGGCATTGAGTGTTGGTTGCGGTCTGATGAAACCTGATGAAACGGTAGTTTGAGAGATGAAATAAAAAAATGTTACATACCTTTTTAACTTGTGATTTAAATGTTCATTTATTATCCATCTCGACTCCAAGATATTTATAATCGCTTACAACTTGGAGCTTCTGACCTGACACAAAAGCATCCGATTCCACATTGAAATTGGTATTTTTTTAAAGGACCCTTGCAACAGTTTGTTTATGTTAAGTTGTAAGCATGACTGATTGAACCAAGTTGAGACATGACCCGTAGACTCTTTGAGAACTTATAGCTTATAGCTCAGTTGGTAGAGCGGCCGTGCCAGCAACTTGAGGGTTCCAGGTTCGATCCCCGCTTCCGCCATTCTAGTCACTGCCGTTGTGTCCTTGGGCAAGACACTTCACCCACCTGCTCCCAGTGCCACCTACACTGGTTTAAATGTAACTTAGATATTGGGTTTCACTATGTAAAGCGCTTTGAGTCACTAGAGAAAAGCGCTATATAAATATAATTCACTTCACTTCACAACTTCTGCCACCTTTGTAGGGCTGGTACCGTATCGTCTGCATAAAGTTGGGTATGGATGTTAGGACAGACTTCTGGAAGGTTTTTTTATGTACGGTATAAGGAGAAGAATAAAGGCCCACTTTTGATCCTTGTGGGACTTGTGTAGACAAATGGAGTGGAGATGAATGGTAACTTTGAATTCTGACCACTTGTGCCATGTTTGAAAGGTATGAGAAATGCACTGTAAAGAGATGTGAAAGAGGTGACAAATTAAAGTTGGACAGTTTTGTTATTAAATTAGAGTGGTTCACAGTATCAAAAGCTTTTTTGAGGTCGAGGAAAAACTGCCCCCAATACTTTTCACCTATCTAATAGGGATTTTAAGTTCTCAGCAAAAAAACATTTGGCAGTCTCGGTGGAGTATTAGTGTCTAAATCCATACTGCCATCAGTTTATTTGGTTTGATATGAGTTTCTCTGCTATTTTAATAGTGTTGGAAGGATGCTAATTATAATAATAATAATAATAATAATAATAATAATAAGGGATTAGATTTATATAGAGCTTTTCTTGACACTCACACTCACATTGAAGATGGTAAGTTACATTTGTAACCACAGCCTAACACTAGACTAACAGAAGCTAGGCTGCCAATTTGCGCCTACGGCCATTCCGAGTCTGTAATTGCTACTAATTTGTGGATCTCCACTCTTAAATATCGGGATGACTGCTGCTGACTTCCACTCCTTTGGGAATATGCCTTGGGAGATTGACAGATGTATTATTTTGGTCAAGGGTTTGGTTAATTCGGAAATTAGATTTTTTTTAGCACTACAGTGCCCCTTCCAAAAATATCCTTAGTTCTAGATGATTTAAGAGCAGTGATGGTTAGAAAAATTTCAGTTTCAGTGCCAATATTTAGGTCAAAAGTAGTCCTTGTTGTATTGACTCTTTTCATGGTGTTGTCTGACTGGAAACATTGTGCAATAGCGGCTACTGATTCAATGAAATGGTCATTGAAACTATGTGCTAAATCACAAGGATTGTTTCGGAGTTGTCCATCTAAATTGCAAGTACTTTATTATTGTTTCTTTGTTGTCCTGGTAATTTTTTAAGTTGTTCCCTGGTTGCTTTGATGTTTCCTTTGTGTGTTTTAAAATTATAGTGAGAAAGTAATTAATTAGCTTTGGCTGTCCTCATCATTCTGACAACTTTGTTCCTTTAAAGCCCCACTTAAGAACTTTGTTTTGATTGATTTTGGCGACGCCAGTGGACAAAAGCGTTAGTGTTTTGCCAGAAGAAGACCACATTTCTTATGATGACTAACGCATATAGTGTCATACTGACATAATGTCTGCTGTAATATTGGCACAAATATTACGTCTCTATTGCCTATGCTGATGTTAGACAGCAGACACTATCAAGAAATTATCTTTTATTGCGCTACAAACATGACGCTACTACCAAGAATGTAGATGCAGGGTGGAAGCAAAGAAAGACCGGTGGGAGATTTTTTTCAAAGGAAGTAGTAGTAAAACTATCACAGTGGTGGCTATTTATTGCTACCATGCACATTTCAGTTACTAGTCCAGCAGGAACACAACCAAGGCAGCATCGGTCTGACATTCCTCGTCATTGAGATCACGCAAGCGAGTGAAAGCTGGAGCAATTTTGATCCTGACCGTCCTTTTATTCAGGAAAGCTCAGTTTTTCTTTTTTGTCTCCTCAGGCAAAACTTTTCGTTTCTTTGGCTGTCTTGGAGCTTCGGCCATGATAGCAATAATTGCACGTAGGCGTTCTTCTTCTTTTTGTTTGCTGGCGGCAAGCATGCGTTCGCATTGACTTCCATCTTATTAATGAATAGGAAAAGGGGGAGTGACGTATGCCGTAAAACAAGTCAGCACATTTGTAGTTTGTGTGGCAGGATTTCTGCCACCCTCCTCAATGTCGCTAAGGGCCAGTAAAAGTGATACAGACCCCCTCAGGCCATGACAGAGGTGTCATTCAACTAGTTGTAAGTCCATGTGTCATCCCAAAAGTTATGAAAATAGTTTATGAAGGTTGAAAAGTTGCTTAGTGCTCCTTTAAAGATGTAAAAATCTGCCTATTCGTTGATGACTTGGTTTTAAGTGATATTTTTAATGCATGGTCACGATCATTCATAAGTTTAATAATATTTGTGTTCATCCAAAGTAGGGAGTTTTTGTGTTTAATTTTGAATGTAAAGTTGTTCCAATGTGGTTAGTAATAACTTACTGTTTATTTCACAGTCTGTTTCATCAACAAGAATGTGGTCCAGTTTTAAAGTGCTCATACTGGTGTTTCAGAATCGATCTGTGTCTGTCTGTCGGTCTGTCTGTTAGTTCAAGTAACATAGCTCAAAATGTTATGAGTAGATTTTGATAAGGCTTTCAGGAAATGTCATAAATTGGATCAGCCACAAGTGAATAGACTTTAGGGGCAATCCGGATCACCTTCTGGATTCAAGAAAGCAATCATTACAATTGGGGGAAAGGACTGCACTCTCCAAGTTCTTTTTATTAATTACAATGAAATCCGCTTATTTATTGCAGAAATCAAATATAAAGAATTGCTTAATTGTTACTCAAAAGGCTGAAATCATAGCATTTCCTGGAAACACAATCTGCTTGAATGGAAAAAACAGTATTTTTTAATTTCTGTTTGACCTTTGGTCACACAATATTCTAAGGCATGGGCGCCCATTAGGTCAATCGCGGAGAGTGTGTCTGTCGATCTTCTGTAAATGGGACAATGAAAAAGGATGATTACCTCCACATTCTTCAGGACAACCTAAAATCATCAGCCCACAAGTTGGGTCTTGGGCGCAGTTGGGTGTTCCAACAGGACAATGACCCCAAACACACGTCGAAAGTGGTAAAGGAATGGCTAAATTAGGCTAGAATTAAGGTTTTAGAATGGTCTTCCCAAAGTCCTGACCTAAATATGTAGACAATGCTGAAGAAACAAGTCGATGTCAGAAAACCAACAAATTTAGCTGAACTGCACCAATTTTGTCAAGAGGAGTGGTCAAAAATTTAAGCAGAAGCTTGCCAGAAGCTTGTGGATGGCTACCGAAAGCGCCTTATTGCAGTGAAACTTGCCAAGGGACATGTAACCAAATATTAACATTGCTGTATGTATACTTTTGACCCAGCAGATTTGGTCACATTTTTAGATCCAGTCGGTTTAAACACAAGCCATTCTTACTGTAGAGGAAGTGGAAGATAGTGCTCACTGCTGAGTTACCGTATTTTTCGGATTATGAATCGCTCCGGAGTACACGTCGCACCGGCCGAAAATGCATAATAAAGAAGGAAAAAAACATATATATGTAGCACTCGAGTATAAGTTGCAGTTTTGGGGGAAATTTATTTGATAAAATCCAACACCAAGAATAGACATTTGAATGGCAATTTATAATAAATAAAGAATAGTGAACAACAGGCTGAATAAGTGTACGTTATATGACGCATAAATAACCAACTGAGAACGTGCCTGGTATGTTAACGTAACATATTATGGTAAGAGTAATTCAGATAACTATAACATATAGAACATGCTATACGTTTACCAAACAATCTGTCACTCCTAATCGCTAAATCCGATGAAATCTTCTTCCTCGGTGTCGCTTCTAAACAACTCTGCCAACTCCAAAGGTATGCGCCGCCTCCTCTTGCCATTTTCTCAATCAATCAATCAATCAATGTTTATTTATATAGCCCTAAATCACAAGTGTCTCAAAGGGCTGTACAAGCCACAACGACATCCTCGGTACAGAGCCCACATACGGGCAAGGAAAACTCACCCCAGTGGGACGTCAATGTGAATGACTATGAGAAACCTTGGAGAGGACCGCATATGTGGGTAACCCCCCCCCTTCCTCTAGGGGAGACCGAAAGCAATGGATGTCGAGTGGGTCTGACATAATATTGTGAAAGTCCAACACATCAGCGAAAGTCCAGTCCATAGTGGGGCCAGCAGGAACCATCCCGAGCGGAGACGGGTCAGCAGCGTAGAGATGTCCCCATCCGATGGACAGGCTAGCGGTCCACCCCGGGTCGGGAGCAGAGTAGAAAAGAAAAGAAACGGCAGATCAACTGGTCTAAAAAGGGAGTCTATTTAAAGGCTAGAGTATACAAATGAGTTTTAAGATGAGACTTAAATGCTTCTACTGAGGTAGCATCTCTAACTTTTACCGGGAGGGCATTCCATAATATTGGAGCCCGAATAGAAAACGCTCTATAGCCCGCAGACTTTTTTTGGGCTCTGGGAATCACTAATAAGCCGGAGTTCTTTGAACGCAGATTTCTTGCCGGGACATATGGTACAATACAATTGGCAAGATAGGCAGGAGCTTGACCGTGTAGTATTTTATACGTAAGTAGTAAAACCTTAAAGTCACATCTTAAGTGTACAGGAAGCCAGTGCAAGTGAGCCAGTATAGGCGTAATATGATCAAACTTTCTTGTTTTTGTCAAAAGTCTAGTAGCCGCATTTTGTACCATCTGTAATCTTTTAATGCTAGACATAGGGAGGCCCGAAAATAAAACGTTACAGTAATTGAGACGAGATGTAACGAACGCATGGAGAATGATCTCAGCGTCGCTAGTGGACAAAATGGAACGAATTTTAGCGATATTACGGAGATGAAAGAAGGCCGTTTTAGTAACACTCTTAATGTGTGACTCAAACGAGAGAGTTGGGTCGAAGATAATACCCAGATTCTTTACCGAGTCGCCTTGTTTAATTGTTTGGTTGTCAAATGTTAAGGTGGTATTATTAAATAGATGTCGGTGTTGAGCAGGACCGATAATCAGCATTTCCGTTTTCTTAGCGTTGAGTTGCAAAAAGTTAGTGGACATCCATTGTTTAATTTCATTAAGACACGCCTCCAGCTGACTACAATCCGGCGTGTTGGTCAGCTTTAGGGGCATGTAGAGTTGAGTGTCATCAGCATAACAGTGAAAGCTAACACTGTATTTGCGTATGATGTCACCTAGCGGCAGCATGTAAATACTAAAGAGTGCAGGGCCAAGAACCGAACCCTGGGGAACTCCGCACGTTACCTTAACATAGTCAGAGGTCACATTGTTATGGGAGACACACTGCATTCTGTCAGTAAGATAAGAGCTAAACCAAGACAAGGCTAAGTCTGACATCCCAATACGCGTTTTGATATGCTCTAATAAAATATTATGATCAACAGTATCGAAAGCGGCGCTAAGATCAAAAAGCAGCAACATAGATGACGCATCAGAATCCATCGTTAGCAATAGATCATTAGTCATTTTTGCGAGGGCTGTCTCCGTAGAGTGATTTGCCCTGAAACCGGATTGAAAAGGTTCACAGAGATTGTTCGACGCTAAGTGTTCATTTAGCTGCTGTGCGACAATTTTTTCGAGGATTTTCGAGATAAACGGAAGGTGGGACACCGGCCGGTAGTTTACCATGAGGTCAGGATCGAGGTTAGGTCTTTTGAGTAGAGGATGAATAACCGCTTTTTTGAATGATAGGGGAACAGTGCCAGAGGAAAGTGATAAGTTTATAATATTTAACACTGATGGACCTAATAATACAAAAAGCTCCTTGATAAGTTTCCCAGGAATTGAGTCAAGTAAACATGTTTGTTTTGTCCCCTTTACACATTTTAACAATTCCTCCAATGTTATTTCATCAAAGAGAGAGAAACTATTTTGGAGGGCAGTGCCCGTCGTATATACAGTCGTATCTGTGTTAATAGAACCCAGTTGTAGCTGAGATGCATTGTCTTTAATCTCTTTTCTAATGACTTCAATTTTCTTATTAAAGAAATTCATAAAGTCATCTGCTGAGTGGGTGGAGCTACTGGGAGGAGTCCCTTGTTGGGTTAGCGATGCTACTGTACTAAACAAAAATTTAGGATCATTTTTGTTGAGGTGGATGAGATTTGAGTAATATTTAGCTTTAGCTGAGGTAAGCATGCGTTTATAAGTTATTAAACTATCACTCCATGCTTGATGGAAAACCTCAAGTTTAGTCGCATGCCATTTGCGTTCCAGCTTTCTACATGATAATTTCTGGGCTTTAGTTTCTTCTGTAAACCATTGGGTACGCCTTTTAGGGGCCCTTTTTAGCTTTAGCGGTGCTACACTATCAATGGTGTCGCGCAGGGCGTCGTTAAAGTTGTTAGTAAGGTTATCAATAGAGCCGACATAATTTGGGCATGGTGCCATTACCGAAGGCAGTAGGTCAGTAAGAGTCGTCGTTGTGGCAGCATTAATGTTGCGGCTGCTATAGTAGTTATTATTATTATTATTAGTTTGTTGACAATGAGTCAGAACTTCAAATTTTATAAGGTAATGATCAGACATTACTTTAGTGTACGGGAGTATCGTAACTTTAGAGGTGGTGACACCTCTGACAAGCACTAGATCTATCGTATTACCGTTGCGATGCGTGGGTTCATTTATTATTTGTGTAAGACCACAGCTATCAATTATAGTCTGGAGCGCCACGCATGGAGGGTCCGATGGGGTATTCATATGGATATTAAAGTCCCCCATTATGATTATATTGTCGGCGTGCGTCACTAGATCAGCAACAAACTCTGAGAATTCACTGATGAAGTCCGAATAGGGCGGTAGATAACAGCCAGGTGGAGAGGCAGCGGTGTGACAAACCTCATAGTGAGCACCTCAAACGAGTTATATTTATTATTTAGGTTAGGTGTAAAATTATAGTTTTCATTGTATATTAGTGCGACACCCCCTCCCCTTTTAAGAGGACGGGCAACATGTGCATTCATATAGTTAGGAGGAGATGCCTCATTTAGCGCAAAAAAATCGTCTGGTTTGAGCCAGGTCTCGGCGAGACCAACGACGCCAAGTTTGTTGTCTCTAATGACCTCATTAACTAATAACGTTTTGGAAGATAATGATCTTATGTTTAAAAAGCCCATATTATAGGTAGTGGGCTGTTTTGAGGATTGTTTGTTGAAATTATCCGAAGTAACAATATTAATAATGTTGCGTTTATTATGCGTAGTGCACTTTAAATAGTTTCGACCATATCTAGGAATTGATACGACGGGAATTTTCAGATTGTTTGCTTGATGCTGCGATAAACTGAACGCATCATAGTTAGCCACCTCAGTACAATGTATGTCTGCCTCTGACACCGTCACAAAAGAAAAAACATTATGTGAGTTGTGTTTTATTCTAAGAGAATTGCTATGTGTGCAGGGATTTTCCAGCCTGGCGCCGGCTAGTTCTAGTTTAAATGACTTCTTACCCGGACACTCCACGCTTCTTTGGTTAGCTTTTCCCTTTGTTGTTAGCCCCGCTCGGCATCCCCGCTTCTGCTTCCACTCACACCGCTTACGTCGCCTCCATTGGCGGTCCCCGCTAATACTTGACTCCGCTGCTACAAAGGCCGCTCGATGTAGCCCGCGAAGTATTCCCATGCTAGCGAGGAGGTCCACCGTACATGCATCTTTCAGTCTATAACGACCCGATCCAGCCACATCCAGAATTGTCTGTCGGTCGTATGTGATCACAGAGTGTTCACGCTTTGAGCCAGCCATGAAATTGACAGAAATGACGGGTGTTTTTTGCCAAATCGCTCTACACTCCCAAGAGCGTCTTCAAGCTGCTGCATTTCAATGCGCCGCCATGTCAATTTTCTGCTGCATATTTCACTACGTCCAGCTTGTAATCTGCAGTATATGATTTCCTTTTCGGTGCCATTTTTGTTCAGCCCTTCTCAGTTTTTATAAGTTACCGCCAATGTTGAAATTATCCATTTTTATAGCTACGGACGTAGTAGCAGGTAGCATCCCATGACCCACAATGCACTTCTGCCATGACGCACAATGCACTTCTGCCATGACCCGCTCCCGCTGAATTTTTATTGGTTGACGTGTGTGTGACGATTGCTGACATTCGCCTCGTCTCTTACGGGAATGAGATAAATAATATTATTTGATATTTTACGGTAATGTGTTAATAATTTCACACATAAATCGCTCCGGAGTATAAGTCGCACCCCCGGCCAAACTATGAAATACGGTAATGAAAATGTGACTTGAAATGTAATATGCAGAGTTATCTCCAAGGGCAGAAAAGAAAATACATACATATCTCTTTTGCACTACAATATGAAACTGCAAAATGTAGCCTCAATTTGTAATGTGTGTTCACACCAAGGGTATTAGTTTTTTCTTTTGTTAATCAGAGTGTATTTATTCCAAAGGTCACTGATGTATTCATATGTTATGTACATTTACCAGTATTTAGAGGATAATGTTTTTAATGTATCCAAAAATGTAGAATCCCCTATCTTTTGTTCTTTTTTCCGCCTGCAGCCTGCATATTTGACATGAATATTTTATAATATTTGACATGAAATGCAAATCACAGCTCAGTGTGCACCGCATACACAGTTGGCTGGTTTCAAAGTTTGTCATTACTTTATGAATATTAATTGAGATCTTAAATGAAAAGATATATAAACAACACCAAAGGGCACCACAAATTATAGAGAATCATTACTCTTCACTCAACATTATAAGTGGTAGATGATAAATACATTTCCATTACAGTTATTATTCTTAAATCTTCTGTGAATTAGTCATACATAGTCAATGATCTGCAGGGCATCTTTTTTTATTGTAAATGTATAATGCAAATTGTAACTGGCCAAATAATTACCATTTCCAAAGGGCATAAACAAGCCAGTGAAAAACCTGATGTGTTCTTTTGTGTTTTCCTTGATTTTATGGACAAAGGACAATAGTGATAACTAAAACTTTACTCACTTCTTAACAAAGAGTCTTGTCTTAGCCAGACATGTAGCAAACAGTGTTTTGCATTATCCTTAACACACACTCAGAGTCTACAATGTGGCGTTACGGGAAAAAAAAAAAAGTTTTTCTGCTGCCATAATTAAAAATACATGAAGCTGCCCCACGATGGAACACATTGTCAACACAAATGCTCTGATCTGCAAAATTGTACATTCCACCAATATATTTTATATATGTATATGTTTAAGAAAACACTTTATAGTAAATTAACTGTGTCTGTATGTGGTTGGTCCATCTACAGTGCCATAATTGGGTTTGGCTCATTTACCTAAGATGTTGGTGTATGATGCCATTGAAGTCACTGTCTCTCACACGCACAATCCTTATTTTGAATTCAGATGATTCTCAGCTTGAATATAGATATCCTTAAAATGGTGCTCAGAGGCAAAGATGAATGCAGGGTGTTTTCATTTGTTCCAGTTTCAATCTCTGTCAAAATATTTTGTGCACATTGCCTGTGTACAGTGCTGCATGAGCAGCTTTATCTAAAATTTAAATGAGTCACGGCTTCTTTGGATTGCGTTCTTTGAAATTGCGTAGCCCTAAGAGTGGGGTAGTTTATACAGTATAAATCAAAAGCTATTTGTGGGATTTTGGCTCGGAACTAAGGATGTTATTTGCAACTAAACTTAAAATTGCTTTGTTCAATCATCCATCCATCCATTTTCTTTCGATTATTCGAGGTTGGGTCGTGGGGACAGCAGCCTAAGCAGGGAAGCCCAGACTTCCCTCTCCCCAGCCACTTTGTCCAGCTCTTCTCGGGGGATCCCAAGGCGTTCCCAGGGCAGCCGGGAGACATAGTCTCCTCCTACCGGTCGGACGTGCCCGAAACACCTCCCAAGGGAGGCGTTCGGGCACCTCCTCATCTGGCTCCTCTCGATGTGGAGGAGCAGCGACTTTACTTTGAGCTCCTCCCGGATGACAGAGATTCTCACCCTATCTCTAAGGGAGAGCCCCGCCACCCGGCGTAGGAAACTCATTTCGACCGCTTGTACCCGTGATCTTGTCTTTTCGGTCATAACTTCAAAGCTCATGACCATAGGTGAGGATGGAAACGTAGATCGACCGGTAAATTGAGAGCTTTGCCTTCTGGCTCAGCTCCTTCTTCACCACAACGGATCGATACAGCGTCCGCATTACTGAAGACGCCGCACCGATCCGCCAGTCGATCTCACGATCCACTCTTCCCTCACTCGTGAACAAGACTTTGATGTACTTGAACTCCTCCACTTGGGGCAGGGTCTCCTCCCCAACCCGGAGGTGGCACTCCACCCTTTTCCGGGCGAGAACCATGGACTCGGACTTGGAGGTGCTGATTCCCATCCCAGAAAAAAAAAAAGTTGAATAGTGAAACAGAAAGACTGAAATGAACGGTAAAAAGATCTACTCTCTAAAGTCTTAACGTTCAAAAGCACACTGCAATGATTCTTGATGGGAACTGGCTGCATGAAAGCTTCAGATTAAATGGCAAGCACATTAGTTTACTTGTCATGCATTTTTTGTGAAGACTGGTTTAGACCACTTACATACTTGTGGATAGACAATTCATTAGGGGGAAAGTATACATAAGGTATACACGCAGAGGTCACCAAAACAGTGCTTGAGGGCAGCAGTTCGCCCTCCGGACTCTGAGCCACCCACAAGCCTGTTCTAAAAATAACACACTCACCAATGAGTTGCATCTGAAATTGTATTTTATTTAATTTATTTTCTTTTGAATTAGACATGCATTGAAAACGACAAAAACATTTTTTTTTAAAGTGTTCAGTCTAAATAAACTGTACAGCGCTGACATTACCGTTTTGTGAGTTTGTGTGTGTGTTTTGCAATTTCATCTATGGTTTTTCACAGGAGTATTCTATTCGGAACTGTTGAGTCACATTTTAGATACAATCAAAAGCAAATTATACAATTCCATTAAACACCTGCAAGGGAAGGAAATGACTTATTGTTAACAAATTCAGCTTAAGATGCTGCACTGTGTTCACTCCTCTCACCAAAACTTGTGGTTGTCAACTTATTGAAAATGACTGTATAAATTCACACGTCCCTGAAGTTGCCAATAAGTATTTAAAAGTACCAGTAGAGTGGAAAAACAAGTTTATACTTTATATACTTAATTGTGTTTCATTGTATCCATTAAACATATCAAATTTTATTTACAGTCCGCAATGTATGTGAAAATACCGTCTGAATTTGTGGTATTTTGTGACATTTTAGGCAGCCATTTTGAATAATGCGCTCCAAACACCTTCAATAATTTCCATAGATTCTACGTCACTGTAGTAACGCTTCTGCACTCTGACCATGTGATTAGACCAGTCATATTGGAAATACACAAACATTGGAAAGAGATGTGGTGTTTATCAATCCTTATGTAAGACAAAAACACATTTGCTTGGCTTTTTAATGAATTCAAAATCATAAATAAACAGCTAACAATTGAGTGAAAATATCGAGGGTCCTCTGTTGTGCTCATTATACACTCTAAAAACATCCAGAAACCGCCAACAATACTCCATTTACATGTCGTGATTGTGGGCCGGGGACTGCCAAAGACCTCGCCGCGTGTCTGTTATTTAATCAGAGGGAAATTAAGGTTATCAACCATGTAATTCAATGCTCAATCAGTTACATTTATTTGCATTAACAATTGATATATACTTACAGAGTATACATACAGCAATGTTAATATTTGGTTACATGTCCCTTGGCAAGTTTTACTGCAATAAGGTGCTTTTGGTAGCCATTCACAAGCTTCTGGTTGAATTTTTGACCACTCCTCTTGACAAAATTGGTGCAGTTCAGCTAAATGTGTTGGTTTTCTGACATGGACTTGTTTCTTCAGCATTGTCAATCAATCAATCAATTATATTTTATATAGCGCTTTTCTCTAGTGACTCAAAGTGCTTTACATAGTGAAACCCAATATCTAAGTTACATTTAAACCAGTGTGGGTGGCACTGAGAGCAGGTGGGTAAAGTGTCTTGCCCAAGGACACAACGGCAGTGACTAGGATGGCGGAAGCGGGGATCGAACCTGCAACCCTCAAGTTGCTGGCATGGCCGCTCTACCAACCGAGCTATACCGCCCCTATTGTCCACACGTTTAAGTCAGACCTTTGGGAAGGCCATTCTAAAACCTTAATTCTAGCCTGATTTAGCCATTCCTTTACCACTTTTAACGTGTGTTTGGGGTCATTGTCCTGTTGAAACACCCAACTGCGCCCAAGACCCAACCTCCAGGCTGATGATTTTATGTTGTCCTGAAGAATTTGGAGGTAATCCTCCTTTTTCATTGTCCTATTTACTCTCTGTAAAGCACCAGTTCCATTGGCAGCAAAACAGGCCCAGAGCATAATACTACCACCCCCATGCTTGACGGTAGAAATTGTGTTCCTGGGATTAAAGGCCTCACCTTTTCTCCTCCAAACATATTGCTGGGTATTGTGGCCAAACAGCTCAATTTTTGTTTCATCTGACATCACATGGACAAAGATAAGACCTTCTGGAGGAAAGTTCTGTGAAGCTTGCCAGAAGCTTGTGATGGCTATCAAAAGCGCCTTATTGCAGTGAAACTTGCCAAGTGGCATGTAACCAAATATTAACATTGCTGTATGTATATTTTTGACCCAGCAGATTTGGTCACATTTTCAGTAGACCCATAATAAATTCATAAAAGAACCAAAATTCATGAATGTTTTTTGTGACCAACAAGTATGTGCTCCAATCACTTCATCACAAAAAAATAAAAGTTGTAGAAATTATTGGAAACTCAAGAGAGCCATGACATTATGTTCTTTACAAGCGTATGTAAACTTTTGACCACGACGGTATATTACATTACTGTACAGTAGGCCTGGACACTTCCACACACATGTTAGTGTCTCCATTTATTATTTTATTTATTTACATTTGAGACTATTTTACTAGAGTTTTGCATGAGGTGGGTGACCAATTTTGCGCAGGTAAAGACATGAGCGCCAAGTGCATCTTCAGGGTGTGAGGCAAGATTTTAAAATCACATGATTTATTATATTTATGAATTGAGAACAGCAGATTGTTTTAAATATGCATTCAATTTAAATTACTATAATTGTAATAATTTCTACTGTTCTAAAAAGATGTTGTTGTGTTATGATGAAGTTACCAGGTACACTACACAGTAATACTCTATGGGGGGGGTCTGCGGTATTTTTTACAGGCGGTATAGTACCGAATATGATTCATCAGTATCGCGGTACTATACTTATACCGTTATACCGTACAACCCTACTTCAATGTGGTCATGTAAATGTATTATTAGTGGGACATTTAATAGTCTAAATAGAAAAACGTTAGATGTTCAAAGATGTGTTGTTAATTGTATTTGTTTTCATAGCAGTGTAAAATAAGACATCATAATAGCTGACAACAACAAAGTAAAAAGGACTATTCAACATTTTGGAAAGTTTTAACGGACTTTAGAATGGTTTAAAAATATTTTTTGTCCTGGAAAGTGAAACTCTCCAACTAAAGATTTGGTGCTAAGAAGCCCATTTAATTTTTTTTTCCAAGAATAGGTTAGTTCTGCCTCAGTTTTTCCATTAAAAATAAAATTTTATCTTTAAGATATATATAATGAAACATTAAACATGTATGCTCTGCCGCACCAGAATCAGCAGTGGCTGCTTCATCGGAGTTTAACCCCACAGCAAACACTCATTCCTAGCAGTCCAATGATGCCTTTGATAGTGGGTGAGTAATGTAGACACTGCTTGGCTGTTTTGGTTTATTAGTAAACTGCTGTACCACTGGCAGTCACTAATTAATTAACACCTTGGCTATTTCAATTATATGATAGAAAATATATGCTAGATTTTTTATAACTTAATTTAAACTTTGATTGAGATTAAATGAGCCTTGTTGTAGTTTTTTATATGTTTCATAGCAACATATTCCATGTGCTTTTTGTTTTACTTGCACATTTAAAGGCCTACTGAAACCCACTACTACCGACCACGCAGTCTGATAGTTTATATATCAATGATGAAATCTTAACATTGCAACACATGCCAATACGGCCGGGTTAACTTATAAAGTGCAATTTTAAATTTCCCGCTAAACTTTCGGTTGAAAACGCCTTTGGATGATGACGTATGCGCGTGACGTAGCCAGTGAAACAGAAGTATCGGTACCCCATTGAATCCAATACAAAATAGGTCTGTTTTCATCTCATAATTCCACAGTATTCTGGACATCTGTGTTGGTGAATCTTTTGCAATTTGTTTAATGAACAATGAAGAATGCAAATAGCAGACGCGCTAGCCGACGCTAGCCGACGCTAGCCACCGACCGCACGGATGATCGTGGTGAAGTCCTTCTTCCTTCCGTCGATCGCTGGAACGCAGGTGAGCACGGGTGTTGATGAGCAGATGAGGGCTGGCTGGCGTAGGTGGAGCGCTAATGTTTTTATCATAGCTCTGTGAGGTCCCGTTATACTAAGTTAGCTTCAATGGCGTCGTTAGCAACCACATTTTTAAGCTTCGCCAAGCTGGAAAGCATTAACCGTGTATTTACATGTTCGTGGTTTAATAGTATTGTTGATTTTCTGTCTATCCTTCCAGTCAGGGGTTTATGTATTTTGTTTCCATCTGCATTTGAGCCCGATGCTTTTACGTTAGCTCCCTAGCTAAGTTAGCTTCAATGGCGTCGTTAGCAACCGCATTTTTAAGCTTCGCCAAGCTGGAAAGCATTAACCATGTATTTACATGTTCATGGTTTAATAGTATTGTTGATTTTCTGTCTATCCTTCCAGTCAGGGGTTTATGTATTTTGTTTCTATCTGCATTTGAGCCCGATGCTTTTACGTTAGCTCCCTAGCTAAGTTAGGTTCAATGGCGTCATTAGCAACCACATTTTTAAGCTTCGCCAAGCTGGAAAGCATTAACCGTGTTCATGGTTTAATAGTATTGTTGATTTTCTGTCTATCCTTCCAGTCAGGGGTTTATGTATTTTGTTTCTATCTGCATTTGAGCCCGATGCTATCACGTTAGCTCCGTAGCTAAGTTAGCTTCAATGGCGTCGTTAGCAACAGCATTGTTAACCTTCGCCAGGCTGGAAAGCATTAACCGTGTATTTACATGTTCATGGTTTAATAGTATTGTTGATCTTCTGTCTATCCTTCCAGTCAGGGATTTATTTATTTTGTTTCTATATGCAGTTAAGCACGATGCTATCACGTTAGCTACGTAGCTAAAGTGTTTCGTCGATGTATTGTCGTGGAGATAAAAGTCACTGTGAATGTCCATTTCGCGTTCTCGACTCTCATTTTCAAGAGGATATAGTATCCGAGGTGGTTTAAAATACAAATCCGTGATCCACAATAGAAAAAGGAGAGAGTGTGGAATCCAATGAGCCAGCTTGTACCTAAGTTACGGTCAGAGCGAAAAAAGATATGTCTTGCACTGCATTCTAGTCCGTCACTCTAACATTCCTCATCCACAAATCTTTCATCCTCGCTCAAATTAATGGGGTAATCGTCGCTTTCTCGGTCCGAATCGCTCTAGCTGCATTGAAAACAATAGGAAAATGTGAGGAGGTGATCAACTGACTACGTCACGCTACTTCCGGTAGGGGCAAGGCTTTTTTTTATCAGAGACCAAAAGTTGCGAACTTTATCGTCGTTGTTCTATACTAAATCCTTTCAGCAAAAATATGGCAATATCGCGAAATGATCAAGTATGACACATAGAATGGATCTGCTATCCCCTTTTAAATAAAAAAAAATCATTTCAGTAGGCCTTTAAGTTAAATGCTACATATTTACCTGTAGAAGACTATCTTGAGCCAGGACATTTTTTTGCATATCAGTGCTCGACTGTTAAATAAAAAATACCAATTATACCTATTTGTTGAGTGGTTAATTGAACATGTAACTTGTTGCAAATCAGTGAAATGAGAATATGACAACTCATAATACCTAATTCACATAATACTCTGACTTGTTAAGTGGTAAATTGTAAAAAAGCAAACCAATTGGGTGTACAGAACACTGAAAAACAAGATCATTGAAGGTGTCAATTAATGGGGTCATGGGGCTCACACCGATACTCTTTCAGGGGGCCCATAATTCATAGCAGTGGCCCTGGTCGTACGTGTAGGGTGCCATGACAGAAAAAATGTAAACGATGCGCAAAGATTGTGGAGTCTGTGAGCACCCTAAGGGTAATATTGTGAGTCTTTTTCCAGATCTTGTTTAAATGAGGACATAACCAAATAACTTGAAACTTACATTGATTTGTTTGATTTGACAATTGTATTGTTTAAAAATATCTTAAAGACTTTCCAAGCTTCTGTAAATTTACGCCAAATGTTTTCTTAATAAGTCTTGGGCACAGAAACATATTTTTTGTTCTTGTTACAAAGGGGTTACAAACCACCAGATAAATACCAACATAATGGAGGACAGTTAAATGAACAGTTAAAAAGTGCAGTAGTACTGAAACCCACTACTACCGACCACGCAGTCTGATAGTTTATATATCAATGATGAAATCTTAACATTGCAACACATGCCAATACGGCCGGGTTAACTTATAAAGGGCAATTTTAAATTTCCCGCTAAACTTCCGGTTGAAAACGTCTATGTATGATGACGTATGCGTGTGATCGTTGAAACGGAAGTATTTGGACACATTGTATCCAATACAAAAAGCTCGGTTTTCATCGCAAAATTCCACAGTATTCTGGACATCTGTGTTGGTGAATCTTTTGCAATTTGTTTAAAGAACAATGAAGACTGCAAAGAACAAAGCTGTAGGTGGGATCGGTATATTAGCGGATGGCTGCAGCAACACAACCAGGAGGACTTTGACTTGGATAGCAAACGCGCTATCCGCCGCTAGCCGCCGCTAGCCGCCGATCGCATTGATGATCGGGTGAAGTCCTTCGTCGCGCCGTCAATCGCTGGAATGCAGGTGAGCACAGGTGTTGATGAGCAGATGAGGGCTGGCTGGCGTAGGTGGATAGCTAATGTTTTTAGCATAGCTCTGTGAGGTCCCGTTGCTAAGTTAGCTTCAATGGCGTCGTTAGCAACAGCATTGTTAAGCTTCGCCAGGCTGGAAAGCATTAACCGTGTATTTACAGGTCCATGGTTTAATAGTATTGTTGATTTTCTGTCTATCCTTCCAGTCAGGGGTTTATTTATTTTGTTTCTATATGCAGTTAAGCCCGATGCTATCACGTTAGCTCCGTAGCTAAAGTGCTTTGCCGATGTATTGTCATAAAGATATAAAAGTCACTGTGAATGTCCATTTTGCGTTCTCGACTCTCATTTTCAAGAGGATATAGTATTCGAGGTGGTTTAAAATACAAATCCATGATCCACAATATAAAAAGGAGAGAGTGTGGAATCCAATGAGCCCTTGTACCTAAGTTACGGTCAGAGCGAAAAAAGATGCGTCCTGCACTGCACTCTAGTCCTTCACTCTCACGTTCCTCATCCACGAATCTTTCATCCTGGCCCAAATTAATGGGGTAATCGTCACTTTCTCGGTCCGAATCGCTCTCGCTGCTGGTGTAAACAATGGGGAAATGTGAGGAGCCTTTAAACCTGTGACGTCACGCTACTTCCGGTACAGACAAGGCTTTTTTTATCAGCGACCAAAAGTTGCGAACTTTATCGTCGATGTTCTCTACTAAATCCTTTCAACAAAAATATGGCAATATCGCGAAATGATCAAGTATGACACATAGAATGGATCTGCTATCCCCGTTTAATTAAAAAAAAATCATTTCAGTAGGCCTTTGATATAAATGTGAATGTAAATTCAGTTCTCCAGCTATGACATCCGCTTAGCAGACCGATACAGAGGCCTTTGTTGCATACTTAATTCAGCATAGGTGATTTGGAAAGAGCAGTATAATTAGTTCCACTCTGCAGATTAATATTGTATGAAAAGATCCAGATCCACCATGACCTGAAAAAAGAGCAATTGTTATCATATCGTATTCATCCCATCAGATAAAGCATTAAGAGATTGGTGTGTGTGGTCCAACTGCTGCTTTTTTTCCCTGGTGAGTGTGTTATGTGTTATTTGCTGACCGCTTCAAATTTTCTGAGCTGAGCTTTTGAAGTGAAGGTCAGAATACAGAGATGAGCCTTTTTTAGGTCTTTCCTTTCCCTTTAAGTGAAGGTCAGAATACAGAGATTAGCCTTTTTTACATATTTTCTTTGTCTTTATTCAATAATGCTAAACACCCACAGCTGCATTTTAAGCCTGGTGTAAACTCTCACATCACGTAACTTGCACAGGCAATGCCATCTTGGCCTCTCCCCCTGCATAGCCTTGCATGCACATCACACAAATCCGCAGATTTGTGATTGGTCAGTTTTTGCAGAGGAGGTCCCCGACCACAGGAGAGCAGACTTTGTGCTTGAAATGCACTATTTATTGTATGAAATAAAGCAAGAGTCATTAAACATGAAAATTAATATTGTGTATTTTATATCTGCGCGTTCTAAAAATCTTCTAGAAGAAAATCATAAAGTACGAGTTTGACACTCTTTTGAAGTTTTATTGCCAAACATCAATAACACATGATCATACACATTAACACTAGCATGTCGTTAAAATAGTTATTTAACAGTTTTGTTAGTTTACAATTACATAGCTCTCTCTTGTCCCGTGTCCTGAATGATGGAATAGCGTTGCATATAATAGCGTCCTTTGTCACGACTTGTTCGGAAGTTATCTTCACGAACATATTTTCCTTTGGTTTATAAGTAAAAGGTCCATTAAATGTAAACTGATGTTTCTGAATGATTAGTTCTGGTGTAGACAAAGAGGTCAATGTTGTGGTTGTCATCATTCTTCACAAGAAGGTACATACACTATATTGCCAAAAGTATTTGGCCAGCTGCCTTGACTCACATATGAACTTGAAGTGCCATCCCATTTCTAACCCAGAGGGTTCAATATGATGTTGGTCCACCTTTTGCAGCTATTACACCTTCAACTCTTCTGGGAAGGCTGTCCACAAGGTTGCGGAGTGTGTTTATAGGAATTTTGGACCATTCTTCCAAAAGCGCATTAGTGAGGTCACACACTGATGTTGGTCGAGAAGGCCTGGCTCTCAGTCTGCGTTCTAATTCATCCCAAAGGTGTTCTATTGGGCTCAGGTTAGGACTCTGGGCAGGCCAGTCAAGTTTATCCACACCAGACTCTGTCATCCATTTCTTTATGGACCTTGCTTTGTGCACTGGTGCACAGTCTTGTTGGAAGAGGAAGGGGCCCGCTCCAAACTGTTCCCACAAGGTTGGGAGCATGGAATTGTCCAAAATGTTTTGGTACCCTGGAGCATTTATAGTTCTTTTCACTGGAACTAAGGGGCCAACCAAGCCCAACTCCTGAAAAACAACCCCACACCATAATTTCTCCTCCACCAAATTTCACACTCGGCACAATGCAGTCCGAAATGTAGCGTTCTCCTGACAACCTCCAAACCCAGACTCGTCCATCAGATTGCCAGATGGAAAAGCATGATTCATCACTCCAGAAAACGCGTCTCCACTGCTCTAGAGTCCAGTGGCAACGTGCTTTACACCACTGCATCCGACGCTTTGCATTGGACTTGGTTATGTATGGCTTACATGCAGCTGCTCGGCCATGGAAACCCATTATATGAAGCTCTCTGCATACTGCACGTGGGCTAATTGGAAGGTCACATGAAGTTTGGAGCTCTGTATTAACTGACTGTGCAGAAAGTCTGCAACCTCTTTGCACTATGTGCTTCAGCATCTGCTGACCGCTCTCTGTCAGTTTACATGGCCTACTGCTTCGTGGCTGAGTTGCTGTTGTTCTCAAACTCTTCCATTTTCTTATAATAAAGCTGACAGTTGACCTTGGAATATTTAGGAGCGAGGAAATTTCACGACTGGATTTGTTGCACAGGTGGCATCCTATGACAGTTCCACGCTGGAAATCACTGAGCTCCTGAGAGCGACCCATTCTTTCACAAATGTTTGTAGAAACAGTCTCCATGCCTACGTGCTTGATTTTATACACCTGTGGCCGGGCCAAGTGATTATGACACCTGATTTTGATCATTTGGATGGGTGGCCAAATACTTTTGGCAATATAGTGTATCTAATAGTCAAAGACAGCTGCGGTTGCTCCTTCTGGACACACTGTCCCTTAGTGGTTTAGAAGAGAGTCACGAGGCTGGTGCCACTCCCCACGGAAAAACTGGAAATTAAACAAGATGCTGTCAGAGGGACACAAGCTACGTGACGCAAAAGTATATTCCAGCCTTTAGTCCATCTGCTTCTAGCTTTTAATTCACTGAAACATTAACTGATCTATTAAAAATATATTAGGCAACATTCTGAGTGATAGTCATGGGAATGGTCCTTCACGATAGCCTAAAAAACTATGTTAGAATAAATGGCTGTGGAAGATAGGAATACATATTTTTGCATGACAGACCCAAACAAACCTATACATTTTTTATGAATTGACAATCAGAAGGTCTGGAGGCTTCCCTAGGGCCCTCAACACCCAGGCCGCCCTTGTGAAAGCTCACATTTAAGCACAGCAAATGCTGTTTATTTATTTATTGATGGCATCTGTATCTTTTAACTTTCAGTTCTTCATTTTGAGTTTTTATGTTTGTCTTAATTTGGATATTTTTTATCTTTCATTGCCTATTCTTTGTTAGACGCACTCAGGACCATCTGAAAAATATTTTTTCTACTGTGTTTTGAAAAACTTCAAAATAAATGTATTTAATGTTTTCGTTTGATTTTCCACTGAATTTGTCCCAAAATCCCTGAATAGCTTGTTCTTGTTTTGAAGAATATGTATTGCTAGATCTAGTTTTTTTCTCCCATCTTTGCATTTATGGATGGATGGATAGATGGATGGATGGATGGATCTAAAGCAGGGATAAATCAGACATGCTGATGCACTGCAAAACAGCTAATTCAACCAGTCTTTGGCTAAATTAATAATACTCTGTTGAAGCAGAGCGAGTTTTAACTAATTAGTCACGCATATTTCTCCAAACAAGACAAGAAATGGGTGCAGTGGGATGGATCTCAAATTAAAAAAGCATGAAGGGGATCTGAAATATTTACTGTTTCTCACTTACACTTATCCTTACACAGTATTTCTTTTGTTTTATCTGTGTCTCCTCAGCTCAAAACAATTTGAGTTTACTTGGGTGTACCAAGATTTGGCATGATGATTTTGCTCTTCTCCATGTATATTTAGATTTTTCTAAGCTATTCCTCCCTGCTTTCTCTCTTATCGTTTCTCTAACAAGTCAAAGCACACAGATAAGCTGCATTGAGAGAAATGCCACTTTTTTGTGTTAGTAATAAATGTCTGCAGAAAATTCATAACATTGATCTATTCATATTTTTCAGGCATGTACGGGGTTTCCCACAGATTGCCAAAATACTTGTGGCGGTAGGGGCGTGGCTATGAGTTTGGTCAATATGACGCCATCATACAAATCAGCGATGATGCATATATTTTCTTTACGTTATACATACATATAAAAACACATCTGTGTTATTAGTATTTAGTAATGACATATTTTTCTTACAATATATTGTTTTGCTCTATTTTTCAATTGTTGCTGCTTATTTTGCAATGTAACACAGGCCATACCCATATCCACAGCAAGTCACCAAAGTGAACAGTGTCTGGCCGTAAAAAATATCCCTCATTTTTAAGGTGCGGCGGCTTTTATTTTGCCGTGGTGGCGCGCCACGATCAATTACGTGTATGGGAAACCCTGGTGTAGCGTCTGATAAAAAACAAAAATATGAGCACCATTGTTTTGTCAAGTTGTACTTTTGCCTAAATCCAATTCACCAGCGCTGCACAGGTTTTTACTGGAATCTTCTCCCACTCCTCTATGATGATCACGGAGGTGGTTGATTTTAAACGTTTTGTGCTACTCCACCATCCGCTTGAGGGTGCCGCACAGTTGCTCAATTGGTTTCAGAGCTTGAGAGATACTTGGCCACTCCATCACCTACAGTTTCCCTGGCAAGGCACTTGTCATTGGAGTTCAGTGGTTATTTTTCTGAAGGTAACAGCTTTGTGTTTACACGTCTGCAATGTTGACTGTATTACAGTCTCCTGTACTGTAACACTGCACAAACTTTCAGAATATAAATAAATTAAAAATACCTAAAATATTCACACAAAGTCAGTGTTAATACATGTAATTTAATTAATGATGATGTGATGGCTCCTTGCACATGATAAAACACAAATGACAAATTGGAAATGGGACCATGTAGGACATGCTGTCGTCATGTAAATGAGATAAGGCTATTTCAATCAATCAATCAGTCAAAGATTATTTATATAGCCTAAATCACGAATGTCTCAAAGGGCTGCACAAGCCACAACGAGATCCTCAGATCCCACATCAGGACAAGAAAAAACTCAACCCAATGGGATGACAATAGGAAACCTTAGAGGGGACCGCAGATGTGGGCTGCTAAGCAAAGAAGTCAAACAATGTACTAATATGATCCAGTTTAACAAACTGTTCAAATTCAAAGTGTTCACAAAGTACAAAGAAGAATAATCTTGATCAACATCTTGAACCGTATTTAAAAATGAGATAAGCTATTTCATCACATAATGTGAACTATAAATTACATAAGTATTTATTCCATAATAACTTTATTCATTTATTCATTATTTACTTACTCATTTGTCTATTACATTTTTGAATGTATTAATTCACTATTGTGTTGCAAATTGATTACAAACAAATGTGTTAAACACTGCTATGATACGAAAGGGTGTATGATTAAGTAAGGTCTGCTTCCTCCTACTCCTTTTCAGGCATGCTGTAATGACAAACTGGAAATATTTGATGTATCATATTGTAATTGTAGGCATGTTCGAAATGACACTATAACTTTTTACCACAAGTGGAGCATGTTTCCCTAAAACCAATGACCATCATTTGTGTCTTTGTTTGTTTGATCACGCCCACTGCCGTGGAGTTGTCGGCAAACTTGATGTTCGTGGGATAAATGGGGACACAGTCATACGTATATAGGGTGTACAGGAGGCGGCTCAACACGAAGCCCTGAGGGGTGCCAGTGCTGAGGGACAGGGTGGAGGAGAATAGTGGATCCACCTAGGGCTGCAACAACTAATCGATTAAATCGATTAAAATCGATTAAAATCGATTATAAAAATACTTGGCGATTAATTTAGTCATCGATTCGTTGGATCTGTGCTATGCGCATGCTCTGCGGCTACGTCTCATGAGGTGGCAGTAAGCCAGCCAATGATGTGTCATGTGCAGCTCACGTGACGATGTCGTCTCCTTTGCCTGGAAACATTCGACAAATGGTGGAGGAAAGCAGTATCGATAGTTCAGGGGAGAAACATATGGAGGTTAATGCTTCAATGGAGAAAAGTGTACGACCTAAGTCGTCAAAAGTGTGGGAACACTTTACTTTAAAGACTTCAAAGAAGACAGTTTCCTGCAAAATGTGCGGCATGGACCTCGCATGGCACGGGAGTACAACATCACTTCGGGAGCACCTAAAGAGGAAACATGTTGGAGCCATGGATGAAGGGAACTCACAGTTCGTAACTTTTTAAGTCCATAGTCCGGGTACATTGATCCGTTGTGTCCGTCATTGTGTGTTTTTAATCTTTTGTTAACGATTAGATTTTTTTCAAGGAAGCGCAGTAGCAACTGTTGTGTATTAACTTTCAGAGTGTTACGAACTTTTTGGAGATGCGACGACTTCATTTTCTGTGTTGTTTTGAGTGGCAACAGGCATTCATGAGTTCAGCACGCCAGCTCTTTTTTCTTGAGTAACGTTAACGTGATCCCTTTGTTGCAACGCGGGGCTGATTTGACTCCGCTTTGAGAGAGAAAACGCACGGTTACCAATTTCGAAATAAACGTAACGGACAGAAATATCTCAGGTTCGTTTCATAATGGATCAATGTAACCGGGCCCAGTAAAGCTATATAAGTCTATTTAGATTTGAGTGATGCTTTGGTATAACTAAACGTTATGAAGGTGCTGGAATATTTCACGCTATTATTCAGAGGCAGCCTAAAATGAATCCTTTGTTGTTCACAACAGAAACGTGTACAATATCTGATCCAGTTCTGATCTGATGAGTTACATTTCTGTGTTATTATTAGTGTATGCTGCATCCCCAATGTCCATTTATTTAATTTAGTTGTTTTTTTTATGTGGTGGCGTATTTGCCTTTTACGTCAGAAATTATTAATTAAATCAACTAGGTATGTATTGAATTACATACTAGTTGATTTAATTAATAATTTCTGACATAAAAGGCAAATATGCCACCACATATAATGAATGTTCATAGTAGCATCATTTACATGTATTTAATTACATGTAAATGATGCTACTATGTACGTTCATTATATGGTTTCTCTCATTTTAGAAAGAAACAACCCAGCATTAGCGACTTGATTCAAAGGAAGGTCTGCACACCACAGCAAGCGGCTGCATTGACTGATGCTATCCTGAAAATGTTGGTAACTGACATGAAGCCACTATCAATGGTGGAGGATGACTTAGACTTAGACTTCCTTTTTATTGTCATTCAAATTTTAACTTTACAGCACAGATAAGAACGAAATTTCGTTACATAAGCTCATGGTAGTGCAGGATAAAAAAAGCAATAAGTTGCATATATAAATAAATAAATATATATAAATAATATATATATAACATATATATACAATAAATAAATATATATAAATAAATAAATAAATAAATAGATTACTGTACAGATAAATATATTGCACTTTTTCACATGCGTCCATGTTTATGGATGTATGTTATATTGTCTTTTTTATTCCAGCGAGTTAATCTATTTTGGGGGGAGTTGAGGGGATAATTTAATTATGATGCGTTTAAGAGTCTTACGGCCTGAGGGAAGAAGCTGTTACAGAACCTGGAGGTTCTGCTTCGGAGGCTGCGGAACCTCTTTCTAGAGTCCAGCAGTGAAAACAGTCCTTGGTGGGGGTGGGAGGAGTCTTGGTCAGGCAGCGGCTTTTTGCAATCTCCTGGATAGGAGGAAGAGGAGTCAACCCTGGTTACACTCTTCCCTCGAGGACCCATTTTACCAAACTGATGGAGAGGAAGTACGAGCAGACATTCCAAGCAGTGAAGACTGACATAAAAGCCACCCAGAGCAAAATTGCTCTCACTACTGATGTGTGGACAAGTGTAGCCACAGAAGCCTACCTTGGCAATTCATGCCATTACATTTGAGAGGAATGGAACATGAAGTCAATCTGCCTTACGACCATGCCACTAGAGTTAAGACATTCAGCATCCAACATTGCAGAATAGTTGGAATAGGTAGTAGCCAGGTTTGAAATTCCCCCAAGCAAAATTATTGCTATTGTGCATGACAATGGTGCACTTTATTAAAAAAAAACATTTTTGTAAAGTTTGCCTTGTTTTATTTGGCAAGTTGAAAGAACATGGTGCCAGTATGCTGTCTTTAAAAAAATAAAATACTGGAAAGGATAGAAATGTAGTTTGTCTCTTTTATCCGATTATTGGTCGATTAATCAAAGTAATAATCGACAGATGAATCGATTATCAAATTAGTTGTTAGTTGCAGCCCTAGATCCACCTTAACCTGAGGTCGGTTGGTCAGAAAGTTTGTTTTATTTTAATCTGGGAACAGATGACGGGGGTAGACCCAGGAAGATCAGCTTCACCGCCAGGATGTCAGGGATGATGGTACTGAACGCCGAGTTGTTGACAACGAACAGCATCCTGACATAGGTATTAGAGAGTTACAGATGTTCCACGGCTGAGTGGAGAGCGGTGGCGATGGCGTCCTCAGTGGACAGGTTTGGCCTGTAGGCAAACTGATGCAGATCAAAGTTCTGGAGGCAGGCTTTGATATATTGGAGAACAAGCCTTTCAAAACACTTCATAACCACAGACGTCAGTGCAACTGGTCTGTCATCATTGAAGTTTTTTATGGCTGTCCTTTTAGGGACTGGGATAACAGTGGCTGCTTTAAGACATGGCGGGACTTCTCCTAAATGTTAGGGGTATACAGTGCTCCCTTTCTTTAGATACTGTACATTTATTTCAGTGATGAAGAGCCAAACATGCATTCATTTGTCAAAACTAGCTTGAATCAAAAAGCCCTCTGCCAAGAGGCTGGGCCTTCTTGACACGTCAATAAAATAGCTTTCAGCATTTTAATCTTATTTGGTGACGCAATAAAAATTAACGTGGGACCCAATGGCTCAGCTTATTTAGAAGCTCTATATCTTCCCCACCCCTTGTGAGGGTTTTTTTCTTAAACATTGGCAAGCTGCCCACATAATTTGTCTGATAGAAGTTTTTTTCTTGGGTCAGCTTTCCTAAGACAAGTCCCCTGATAAATGTAGCTGAGGCAAGTAAGTCTGCAGCTAGAGCTGCAATGTAAACAAATAATTACCCTTCATTTGAAAACACCCAATTAGCCTTCATTTAAGAGCATTATAATGAACTTATTCCACTAAGTGCAACATAGGAGTTTCAGCTGCAATTTGTCTCAAGATAGCACCCTGGTGGCTTGGTGGATTGCAGCTGGGACATATATAATTGCTTGAATGGATTTATTTTGTATTCTTAATGAATGCACTTTCAGTGTCTTCTTTTCAGGCAATATTTAGGTATAGTAGATGTAGTTTGTATTTACCTTAACCTGCTAGCAATGTTTAATTGTGTATATAAACTGGAAGCATGAAAGAGGCATCACATTAAAGGGACATTGAAAAGCGTATAATTGGTGAGATTTACTTTGTCTCAGACACAATTTGTACATATTATTACATTATTTGCTGCTTGTAATTATTGTGAACAGTTATGTACGTTCATACTTTTGAATTACCCATCAAGGTTGAGTACTAAACAATTATGGACTCACCATGGTTTTAAGAAAAACTAAAATTAATCAAGAAAATATATTGTGGTAGTCAGTTTCATTTTTAGATAAACAGAGGGAAAAATTGGAATATCTAAATTTTGAAGAAAAGCATATGGAATCACCCTGTAAATGTTCATTTCCAAAGCTAAAACCAGCATCAGATTAAACCTATTTATTAGTCTGATGTTAAAAAGAAGTGTTCACACCTTGGAGAGCTGTTTCACCAGGTGGCTTGTCATGAATCATTGCTCCAATACAAGAGATGTCAGTTGAAACAATGTAAGATGATTATCAAAAGTAAATCATTACACAATGTTGCAAAATATGTTGATTGTTCACAGTCGGCTGTGTCTAAAATCTGGACCAAGTACAAACAACATGGGAAGGTTGTGAAAGGAAAGCATACAGGTAGACCAAGGAAAACTCCAAAGTCTCAAGGCATAAAACTTAAAGGATTATTATGCAAAACCAACTTTTCCCCAAAATTTGAAATCAAACCGTGTGGGCATTTTGGAGATATTTATAAAATAATCGTGCCTTCCTCCATACTTCCGCCAAACGAGCCGCTTCGAGTTTGCTCAACCTGTGAAGTTGTTCGCATCGATGATGTCACCGGATTATCCATTTATGGTATAAATTTACCCAAGCTGCTTTGCGTGGGTCCACCGTTGTTGTCCGATGTTGTAGTCAATAACTCCTTATTTTTCTCTATGCTCTTGTTCTGCGGCAGACTGGCTCATGCAGGGACATGCATCCTCCGCTGTTGCTATTTCTAAAACAAAGTAGCGTATATCTCAAAGTTAATCTGTCAGTAGACTCGCTAATGAAACTCTAAATTACGGGCATCCCTGCCGCTATTATTTATTGTCCAAAACCAGAGATTGACACAATCCTCCATTCCAACCATTGGAACTGAGAAAGTTAGTGAGGAGAGCGCCAAGAAAAAGACGTGGGTGATACCGGCCAAATCAGAAAAACAAACCATCAATAAAATTCAACTGTGTAGGTAACCTGGTGAGGCAGCCTGAGTGCAGCACCGTTGTCTGCACAACTCCGAAGCTGATGAGGTGGCGACTTGTCCAGGGTGTACCTCGCCTTCTGCCCAAATGCAGCTGAGATAGAGTCCAGCACCCCCCGCGACCCCAAAAGGGACAAGCGGTAGAAATGGATGGATGGGGTTTGTTTTTCTTTTTAGTAGGCATGTTACATGTTAAAATTGTGGTATTTGAGGGGGTGAAGCACAGATTAAATAGATATTTAATCATTTCAATGTGCAGCGCTAATTTGAGATACGGGTGTTTTGAGATACGAGCTTGGTCGTAGAATTAATTGAGTTTGTAAATTGAGGTACCACCGTATTTTGCTTTTTCTCCCAAATATACTATGTGTGTGTAATTCAACAATATTTTTGTCTTGCACATTTGCACACACATGGATCAGCATGTACAGAACAATAAGTAGTCATAGTGTAGGTTAACTACATTTTAAATAAATTAGTTTACTTACGAAACAATGTCCAAAATGTTGTCCAAAATAGTCTGTCTTTGCAGCGCGAGCACTAATCCTGCTTGCAAAACGGTGGTGAGTGTTGATAAATCACATTGCACGTGCTAAATAAATATATTTGCATCTTATCATCCCAGTATTGTGGGCATTTTGATAATCAGCATTTTGCCTTTTAAGCAAAACAGAGACTCAAACTGGACTGCAGGCCTTATTCTGCTCACTTAAGAGACACTATATACTTAGCACACGTTTAGTAGATCAGCTTTGCATGTGCTGTCAAGTTTGCACATGTTTTAGTACAGGCAAACCTTTAGTAAATCAGGCCCTCAGCGTACAATCAGTGTCCAATCCCGAATGCAATGCCTTCTCGCTCTGCACATGTGCAACAAATCCATTCATAGAAACCAGCGATGTAGTTTTTGCATAATCCTGCCAGCTAACTAATTCATAACCCAACCAACCAAACAAAACCTTTCACCTTTGCGCTTTTTTATTTAGTGGAGCTAATACATTTCCTTTTCCTCTTTGACTTATGATCAGAAGCCAATGTGTGGGAACTGTGATTCAACAACTAGAAGAGCAGGATGCACGTAGAAAAGAAGACACCCACTGATGAAGGGTGGAAGAAAATGTCATGGAAATATACCTTGGCATTTTTTTCTTTGTACCCTTTATCACAAGTTCCGCTGCAGTGAAGGTCAGAAACCATGTGGCAATTTACATCAGGGTTGGTATTTCTGTTTTTTAAAGTGTTAAATAGCTAATTGAATCACAAAATATAGAAATTGGCCTTGGGGTTAGCTCAGGAGTGTCCAAAGTGCGGCCCGGGGGCCATTTGCGGCCCGCAGCTAATTGTTTACCGGCCCGCCACACATTCTGGAAATGCTATTGCAAAAATTAATAAAAACATTAAAAAAAAGTGGAATGAGGTGCAATCTAACTAGAACAAGTTGCAATGTTGACACAAAGCTGCCATGCAGGCTGTTTTTTTTCTTTTGTCTATTTTCTTTTTCTTTTTTTGCCATTGCTCAAAAAAAAAAAAAATCAATGTTATAATGAACTATTGACCTATTCAAGGCTCCAATTACTTCAAGTATTTCACTTTAAAATGTTTTATGTGGAAAATATTGCATATATTGTGTGGTTGCCATATAAACACATCAATATTTTTTCACAAAAGAGCATAAAGCAAACAAAATAAGAGTTCTATTGTAAAATCGACAGATATATCTGAAGTTGATCTTGTAACTTAAGTGTTGAAAGTTAAAAAAATAATAATAAAAATGTATCACTTCATAGGTGGGGCACCTTTTGAATCCCAACAAAATTTAGTGGGATTTTATTGATCTTTTCTCTGTGATTACTCAAAAATAATAATGAATTAAAATCAATGGCGTCCTGCATTATTGTTCTTTTTAGGGCTCCAATTACTTCACATCAAACATCGCTTTCTGAATGTTTTGGGGTGGTGCGGGAAATACGGCCTATTTCAATTTTACTATAAGAAACAAAGTTGTCTTTGACAGAAAAGGCATAAAACCTTTTTTTTTTTTTATTACTTTATATCAAACTGAAAATGTTATAGAGATTTACTGTAAGCGTTAAATAAAAAAAAATAATAATTTGACTTGTTTTTAACATTTTAATGACTGAGAGCTTTTACGGGCCCCCGGAGCCCTACAGGTTAAAAAAAAAAAATCTATATATTTTGTAATGGTTTGAAAATGAACAATATCTAAATGGCTCCAGCACCCCCCGCGACCCCAAAAGGGACAAGCGGTAGAAAATGGTTGGATGGATGGGGCCCCCGCATGCTTAAATTTTTCCGTGTGCAGCCCTCAGTGGAAAAAGTTTGGACATCCCTGGGTTAGCTGATAGGTACAGCGTCAAGATTTGTGTCTATCTTTGTAGGCTTCTGTCTGGAGGAGTCTGAAACTTAACATTTACAGTAAAGTACATAATTTGGTTAAATTTAGAGCAAGACCTTTGAAACTGTTCTTACCAAACTTGGCTTCATGACATTGTTGTTTGCTTAATCAATTTTAATCATATAACACATTGCTTTTCAAATATTTTCTGTTATGCCCCTCCTCGGTTGAGGAAAATGTTTAGCGCCCCCCACTCTCCAGCGTGACTATAAATAATTTAATTTGCCTATAAAATTAAAGTTAACTATCCCTCTGCATAACATTGTAAACTTTTTACATTAAAGGGAACAACACACAATCTTTCCTCGTCTCCCACCATGGTTACAATGAAGCCAAGTGCTACATACATCATATTCTGGTGCGGCAAAAGAAGCTTGTCACACGCGCTCCCCCTGGCATCAAACCCCCCCCCCCCCCCCCCCCCCCCGCCCCAGTATTTGAGAAGGACTGATTATAGCATAATGTGTTATTTGACGATTTGATTAAAGAGGAACTGCACTTTTTTTGGAATTTTGCCTTTCGTTCACAATCATTATGAAAAACAGACGGATGAATAATTTATTTAATGCATTCTAAATATTAAATACATTTGATCACAAATCCACTTACAAAGGAGCCTATAGGAGCCTCTCTATTCTACAGCATATATTTAATGTAGTAAAGGGCATATTTTAATAACATTTAATATTTACAAACTTTTAAAATTTTAAGCATATGCGGCGCATTCATTTCTTTTAACAACATCACTGATTATTACTCACTGCAGACTTTATGAGAGCCAACAAACATAATAAAACATCACTTACTGTACAAAGTCTACTGTCATTAGGATACGGACTGGTAGGATTTTCATATATTCCCATTTAGATGGAGAATGACAAAAAGGGTAAAGTCAAGCGCCTTGTCATGTCATTCTCGCCATTTCAAAGTCTAATTTGGCTGTCAAAGTGTACCAACTTGACGGAATACGTCCTCAGCTGTCTTCTATCCAGGTGAGAGGCATGATTTATCATCTACAATAAACTTCCAGGGAGCAGGGAAGCGAGGAAAAGCAGACCACTCGATGATGTAATGGTGGGTGAGAAAAAAACAAAACAAAAAAACATCAGTCTAAGCCTGGGCCCCTGGAGATGGGGTCCAGACTGAGGCCAAGGAAAAAACAAACTCTTTGGCCATAGCACACATAAACATGTGTAAGAGGGAAACATCAAAGACCAACAATGAAAGAGCAGAGCTGATGCAACCAGCCACTGCTACACACAGCCACAAAAGTAAAACAACAACAAACAAAAACAAACATATACACTGTGGTTAGCATCTGCGGTGTTCCACACCATCGTCTGCTGGGGTGGGGGAAGGAAGGCCAGAGACAGGAGCAGACCCAACAAAGCAACCAAGAGAGCCGACTCCAACTTCGGCCGCCCACCAACTCTAGGCCAGTGTGGTAGGCCTAGGAAAATATGATAAGATCTCATTAACTACAATAGATTTATGGCAAATCTTTTCCTTTAAAAAAAGATTGAATTCCCTGAGTCTGACACACAGTTTTGTGTGAAAATGGAAATAAAATTATTATTACAACAATTGGGTCGATTTACTCTCACATTATGTGAAATCTTAGTATTTCAAGTCAAACTGGACAGCTGGCAACTTTCTCTCAGTGCTTCCATGCCCTCAGTATGGTCAGCCAGCCTGCAGAATCTCCCTGCAGCCCTGAAGAGGCTCCCATCCTGCTGTATGTACTCTTCTTTTCCCTCATACACATCCATCCTGCCTGGTGTGCCTGTCAAATCTTGCATTTCACTCTCATATTCCCTTCCTTCGTCATTCCCCTCTGCCTTTCCGCTTTCGCTCCAGTGCATAGACGAAGGTGAGTCATTCCCTTGTGGCACCACTGTACAGATTGCTGTCTCCTCGTCTAATGGAGACTGGCCTCTTGTGAATCCCCATGTAACGACACTTCCTTTACTATTTACTTTTGCCTGGTTATTATTATTATAACCTAATATTTGACGTGTAGTGTAGGTCTCTATCTTACTCTTTTTTTCTGTCCTGTCAGCGACATAGGACGCTCCCGGAACCATATTGAACACATACAACATGCCCTAAGGTATCCCGGGCACAGCTGTCACCCAGTGGCATGTTTTTTTAAAGTTCTGTAATGAGCTGCACATGAAAGGAAAATAGGCAGCTCATTTGAAAAAAAATTTTTTAGCAATGATGCCATTTGTAAATGAATGCATATGATTAATGATTGATGTTTGTTGTTCAGTATGCCGTATTTTTCGGACTATGAGGCAGACTTAAAATCTTTTTTTTCTTCTCAAAACTCGACAGTGCGCCTTATAACCCGGTGCGCCTAATGTACGGAATAATTCTGGTTTTGCTCACCGACCTCGAAGCAATTTTATTTGGTACATGGTGTAATGATATGTGTGACCAGTAGATGGCAGTCAAACATAAGTCAAACATAATTTTATTTGGTACCTGGTGTAATAATAAGTGTGACCAGTGAAACAAGATATATGTGGTAAGAGGTATGATGGCAATATGACTCAAGTAAACAACACCAGCATTGTTTATGTTCCATTGAAAATATAGAACATTACACACGGCGCTCAAAATCTATCAAAATGTTTTAGTACAACTTTGTTAAGCTATGAAGCCGCTCCGCTTGGTGGATTGTAGGCGCATTAAACATAAAAGTATTATTATGGTGTGTGAATAAGGTAAGACATATCATCTGGTGTTTTGTTTCCCAATATTATGCAAAAGCAACTTTTCTTACCTTCTGGTACCTGCTGATCTGTATTTGGGATCTGCATAAATCCTGAAAATTTGCGCACGTCAGCCTTTGTAGTCCGTACCGACAGCGTAGTCAATAGGCTTCTTCTTTTTCTTTATCTTCTTGTTATGGGACATTCATCCTCTGCTGTTGACATTTCTAATATAAAGTAGTGTAAAGTTCTTACTTCTATCTGTCAGTAAACTTGCCATGAAAGCGCTAAAACATACCGGTGTAGTGAGTTTACATTATTCACCTAAGAAACTTTAGCTATTAGAGTTCCTGTCGGATGGTTTTTCACGGGACACATTTCCGGACTTGTTGTTGGTTCCGGATGAGGAGATGCTGCTCCGTTATTGATTTAAGTAAAGTCTGAATGTCATTAAAACAGTTTGCTCCATCTTTTGACACTTCTTCCACTCCCGTCCTTGCACGCTACACCGCTACAACAAAGATGACGGGGAGAAGACGCTGCCAAAGGTGAGCCACGTAAATAAGACCGCCCACAAAACGGCGCATCCTGAAGAGACTGTCAAAAAGCAGCTTGAAGATGATCTGTAAAAGATAATTCATGCAACATTTTGAGCAAAGAACCACCATTACATGTTATGTACACCACAAGGAAGTGTTTTCAGTTTAGAAAAAAAATTATAATAATATGACTGCTTTAATGCGCCCTGTAATCCGGTGCACCTTTATATGAAAAAAGATCGAAAATAGACCATTCATCGGCAGTGCGCCTTATACTTTTTTGGTCCGGAAAATACGGTGTGTCTTTGTTTTCCTCTATCATTTTGTCCACAAATATTTTACTTGGTAGTTTCATTTTAAAATTGACTGCATTACTCCTTATGGTTGCCCATGCTATAACAATCGGTTATATACTTTTTAACTCGGTACTGTAGGTTTTTTAAAGAAGCTGCAGTGTCTTGGCTGAATGAGCAGGTATCAGACACCTCAGTCTCCTTAGACGCATCCTCGCTCATCCATGCAGACTGGAGACTGGCCGAGTTAGTGGGCGGCCGAGAGTGGAGTCGGCTCTCTTGGTTGCTTTGTTGGGTCTGCTCCTGTCTCTGGCCATACTCCCTCCACTCCAGCAGATGATAGCGTGGAACCCCGCAGAGGCCACCACAGTGTTTCTTTTATTTTTTATTCATAGCTATATGTAGAAGTGGGTGGTTGCATCAGCTCTGCTCTTTTAATGTCCTTTGTGTTCTTTGATGTTTGATGTTTCCCTCTTACACACATGTAAGAGGGATGTGTGCTATGGCTATTAGTTGTTTTTTCCCTTGGCCTCAGTCTGGACCCCCTCTCCAGGGGCCCAGGCTAAGACCGATTTTTTTTTGTTCTCACCCCCCACCCCCATTGTTTACCTGTATCCTCACCTCTTTTGTAAGGGGCGCCGGAAGTTGGCAGACCTGTCAGCGATCCTGTTCTGTCTCCCTGTAATGTTTGTCTGATCTTGAATGGGATTGTGCTGAACATTTTAATTTCCCCTCGGGGATTAATAAAGTCTTTCTGATTCTGATTCTGATTTAATATAACCTGACCCGTTAAGATGCAGTTATAGATCATATGAATAACGCCTGTGAATTACGGAATATTTGAAATGTGGTTTTGAGTGTCAGTCTGTTCTCCCCTCAACAATATTTATTGAATTTAGTTGATGTAATAAAATATCATGTATAACTTAATTTGTGGTGGTCTATTTTGGTCCCCATATGCAAGGCAGTTTTGAAAATATGGTAAGAGTTGTCATGTGCTACACATCTGTGTTGTCTTGCACTCTGCTGGGGCAGGGGAATTTATTACTGATCTCTCTGCATTTCTGTAGGTTTTTGGAGATTATTATCACTTCAGACATCACGCCGTGGAGAAGAGAGCTTATTCTGGCCACAGAAGGATGCACCTCAGACTACAACAAGAAGCACAAGTAAGACTTGTTGGGGCTTTCACAGCTTATTCCTAAATCAGAATAAGTCAGTATAAGAATGTAATTCATGTGAAGGAAAATGTATCTTGTTGTTAATGACAGCTAATTGTAGAATATATGTTGTTGCATTTAACAGTGATTATTATTAAAGGTGCTTTAATTAGGACCTTTAATTACGCCTAAATAAAGGCCTATCCAGTGATTAGACTGAATGTAAAATTTTAGCACTGAACATTTCATCCATCCTTGCTAAAGTGTTCTCAGACCAGCTTCAGTGCTTGATCATTGTTGTTCCTGGAACTAAAAGATTCCCGTGGCCTACTTTGCTTTGTGTTTGCACAACAGCAAGGTCCCGGGCACCATATGTAAATCAGGCTGACGATGTTGCAGAAGAAACATGCTTGATTGTGCTGTACTAACTTACTAAACATCACATTACATTCAATGTACTCACATTTTTGAAATAATTGTTGTGAGTATAAATTATAATTAATTATCAAATATATAATTACACTTAGTGCCTGCAATAAAAGCCAACAGACACTCTGTTTTATGTTTATTGTGCAACACCAAAACACATGCTAGTTAAGACGTGTGCTTAGGGGAAAGCCATTTAAGGGCAACTTCACTTTATTTGGAATTTTGCCTATCGTTCACAATCATTATGATCATGACGATTGCTGGATTTTTTTTAATGCATTTTAATTTGTAAATAAACGTAAATAAAAGTCTGCTTACAGCTGAACCAATGGGAGGTCCATTATTCTGCCCGTTAAATCCAATAAATAACCATCAAAAAAGCGCCAACAACACTCCATTTACATTTCGTGACTTGAACATTAACCAAGTATTAGTGATATTGTTATTTTGAGCGCTAATGCAGACAAACTATTTATAGCGCCGCCGTGATCACTAGCGTCAGTGCCAATGTTTACATGAGCGACCGATGAGCTGCTTCCTCACGTCCTTGCTCGTCAAACCTTATTCTAGATAATAAATAATGCCTCTCACCTTGATAGTAGAAGAATGAGGACGTACTAAGAATGAGGAGAACACGCTGGATCACTGCTACACTACATTGAGCAAGGCTTTTCATGCAGTCCCGCGCGCTGCTCTTGGACTATCAGATCACGTGATGGTGCACTTAATCCCTTCATACAGACAGAGACTGAAACTGGCTAAACCTGTTATGAGGAACATTAAGTGTTTCACCGCCGAGTCTGTGGACGAGTTGCGTGCTTGTTGGGAAACGACAGACTGGGAGGCAATTGGAGCGGCCACGAACAATCTGGACGAGTATACGGACACTGTGACCTCATACATACAGTTCAATGAGGCGCGCATCATTCCAACGCACACCAGGGTTTGTTATAACAACGACAAGCCCTGGTTCACACCCAAGCTCCGACAGCTGCGCAAGAAGAAGGAGGCTGCGTGGAGAAGCGGGGACCAAAGTACATACAGAGAAGCGAAGTACCACTTCACCAGGGAAGTGGAGAAAGCTAAATCTGTGTACTCTAACCGTCTACAGGAACAGTTCCGCTCCAATGATTCTGCGGCAGTTTGGAGAGGTCTAAGGGCCCTTACGAACTATAAGCCTGAAACCCCCCAGGCCCTGAATGACCGGACTCTCGCTCAGGGCCTCAACACACATTACTGTCGTCATGAACGGCCTTCAGCTCATCAAAGCCATGCTCCCCCCACCATCACCCTCCCCACCAATGCCAGCACATCATTAAAGGAGTTAAAGGACTCCAATGACATCACAGGACTCCAAAAACACAATAAGACTGTAAAGACCCTCTCCATTAAAGAAGAGGATGTACGCCGGCAGTTCTTGAAGCTGAATACGCGGAAGGCCCCCGGGCCGGATGGTGTCCCCCCCTCCACTCTCAGACACTGTGCGGACCAGCTGGCTCCTGTCTTCACTGACATTTTTAACACCTCTCTGGAGCTATGCCGCGTGCCGTCCTGCTTTAAGACCTCTACCATTGTCCCTGTCCCCAAGAAAGCACGGATCACAGGACTAAATGACTACAGGCCGGTCGCGCTGACGTCTGTGGTCATGAAGTCCTTTGAGCGCTTGGTCCTGCCTCACCTCAAGGACATCACCGCCACCCTCCTGGACCCACTGCAGTTCGCCTACAGAGCCAACAGGTCTGTGGATGATGCAGTGAACCTGGCCCTCCACTTCATCCTGGAGCATCTGGACTCCCCAGGAACCTACGCTAGGATCCTGTTTGTGGACTTCAGCTCTGCCTTCAACACCATCCTCCCTGGACTTCTACGAGACAAGCTCTACCAGCTCAGCGTGCCCGACTCCCTCTGCAGTTGGATTAATGACTTCCTGACAGACCGAAGACAGCACGTAAGGCTGGGGAAGATTGTCTCGGACAGTCGAACCACAAACACTGGTACTCCTCAGGGCTGTGTACTCTCCCCCTGGCTCTTCTCCCTGTATACAAACTGCTGCACCTCCAGTCACCAATCCGTAAAACTGCTCAAGTTTGTGGATGACACCACCCTCATCGGGCTCATCTCGAATGGCGATGAGTCCGCCTACAGGAGAGAGGTAGACCGGCTGACGTCCTGATGCAGCCTCAATAACCTGGAGCTGAACGCCCAGAAAACAGTGGAGATGATCATGGACTTCAGGAAAGTCACAGCCCCACCATCCCCCCTCACCCTGATTGACTCTCCCACCCCCGTCCCCATTGTGGACTCCTTCCGTTTCTTGGGCACCACCATCACCCAGGACCTCAAGTGGGAGCTGACCATCAGCTCCCTCATCAAGAAGGCCCAGCAGAGGATGTACTTCCTGCGGCAGCTGAGGAAACTTAAGGTGCCGACCGAGATGCTGGTGCAGTTTTACTCAGCCATCATAGAGTCCATCCTGACCTCCTCCATCACAGTGTGGTTCCCCGGCGCCACAGTCCAGGATAAGAATAGACTGCAACGCATCGTACGTGCTGCGGAGAAGGTGATTGGCTGCAAGCTCCCATCCCTCCAGGACTTGTTCTCCTCCAGGACCAGGAGGCGTGTGGGTCGGATCACAGCTGACTCTTCTCACCCTAGACACACACTATTCTCCCCTCTCCCCTCAGGCAGGAGACTACGCTCCATCCAGACCCACACCTCCCGCCACCTGAACAGTTTTTTCCCCTCGGCCATCAGGCAAATGAACAATAACTCCTAACAGCAGCTCCTTAAATTCCTTGAATACCTTCTAAGTCTATCTGATAGCTCAGTCACAGCTCTTTTTATACCAAATATGTGTTATATGTGTTTTATGTCGCACGTTTGCACCAAGAAAAATTCCTAGTTTGTGAACCCGTTCTCAAACAATGGCAATAAAACTATTCTGATTCTGATTCTGATTCTGATACTCCGACAAGTTGGTACACTTTGACAGCTAAAGATACGAAAAGATGCTCGGTTCCACCCCGCTCTTCTCCATAGGACAAAACAGGAATTTATGAACATCCTAATGACAACAGACAGTAAAGTAAGTGATGTTTTATTTTGTTTATTGGCTCTCATAAAGTCCGCAATGAGAAATAATCTGTGATGTTTGTCGTGGGATTGTGTGATGTGATGTGTTTTTTAAATGAATGCCCCCCGTGTGCTTAAAATGAGCAAAATACATAAATATTAAATGTTATTATAAATGTGTATGTTACTACATTACATACATACTTACAGCATGTATAGAAAACCTTAATGGAGGTGTGTGGATGTTTTTTAGGGGTTTTATAGGCAGACTAGAGCAGTTCCTATAGACTCCATAGTAAGCAGATCATAGCTTTTGATCACATTTATTTACTATTTAGAATCCATTTAAAAAATACACATGTCGTAATGTCTCTAATGGTGATTGTGAACGATAGGCAACATTTTTTTTTAAAGTACAGTTTCTCTTTAAAGGGGCACTGCACTTCTTTTTTAAATTGTGACAATAATTCCCAAGCACATGTATGTTTTTCTTTATTTCATGCATTCTAACTTGTAAATAAAGACTAGCAAAAGTCAGGTAACAATGTAGGTAATGTGATTCACTCTATTTTGCCTAAAAAGCGCTCAAAAAAATATCCAAAAACCTCTATCAACATTTTATATACATGCTGTACGTATACTGTAAATATTGTGTAATAACGAGCACATTAATAATAACATGAAATATATACGTAATATGGTCATTGTAAGTGTACTGCATTATTAATTTTGCAGACGCATCATAACGTTCGCTATTTCCTTCAACAACAACCACTATTGTTAATCTTGGCGGATTGTATGAGAGCTAACAATGACTACATTGGGTCAAGTGATGATCCAGAACATTATATTTTTGAGCCTGAATATACAGAGGATATGCTCCTAGTTTTAGAAGCTGAGTGATAATCAGATTTAGCAAGTAGCACTTTTGCTAAGTAAAACACAGTAAAACAGCGCTTCACTTTTTCTACATTCCGTTATTTTACTGCCTCATTTTAAAATGAAACATTTATTTTTAACCTACAAATTCTAAACACACTACCCATTGACAATATGATATGATAACGTTTTTTTGAGATTTTTGCAAATGTAATCCAAATAAAAAACGAATAAATCGCATGTACATAAGTATGGTGCATCCTGTTTCAACTGATCATCCTTGAGATGTTCCTACAGCTAATTGGAGTCCTCCTGTGGTAAATTCAGTTGATTGGACATGATTTGGAAAGGTGCACAACTGTCTATATACAAGGCCAATGAGCACACTGGCCTCCGTCATCTGTAAATAGAAGAAGTTTAGAAACAAAGGACTCTTCCTAGAGCTAGCTTGTTGTCTAAACTAAGCGATCGGGTTATAGGGGCCCTCGTTAGGGAGGTGACCAAGAACCAAGAGAAGATGGTCACTCTGCAACAAAAGACTCTCAGACCATGAGAAACAAAATTCTCTGATCTGATGAGACAAAGATTGAACTCTGGCATGAATGCCAGGCGTCATGTTTGGAGGAAACCAGGCACCGCTCATCGCCAGGCCAATACCATCCCTACAGTAAAGCATGGTGGTGGCAGCATCATGCTGTGGGGATGTTTTTCACTGGCAGGAACTGGGAGACTGGTCAGGATAGAAGGAAAGATGAATGCAGCAATTTACAGAGACATCCTGGATGAAAACTTTCCCCGGAGCACTCTTGAACTCAGACTGGGGCGACGGTTAGTTTTTTTCACACAGCCAAGATATCAATGAAACGACTTCAGGACAACTTTGTAAATGTTGTTGAGTGGCCCAGCCGGAGCCCAGACTTGAATCCAATCTGAAAATGGCTGTGCACGGACGCTTCCCATCCAACTTAATGGAGCTTGAGAGGTGCTGCAGAAATGGGGGAAACTGCCCAAAGATAGCTGTGCCAACCTTGTGGCCTCGTAATTAAAGAAGACTTGAGACTGTAATTTCTGCCCCAAGGTGCATTAACAAAGTATTGAGCAAAGGCTGTGAATATTTATGCACATGTGATTTCTGAGTTTTTAGTTTTTAATAAATCTGCAAAAACATCTAAAAAAATCTTTTCACACTGTCATTATGGGTTATTGTGTGAAGAATTCTGAGGACAAAAATGAATGTATTCCATTTTGGATTAAATCTGTAACATAAGAAAACTTGGAAAAAGTGAAGCGCTGTGAATACTTTACGGATGCACTGTACTCTACAATGTCTGCTCTCACTGACATGTTGACTGATGGGATGTTGATATCTTCCCATTTAGATAAAGAATTAATCATAATCCTCACGCAGGTCAAAAGGAAAAAATGGGCGCAAATGAGCATCTTTTCATGTCTTTCTCCAAGTTGATTGTCAGAGTTGATTAACTTCTCGGTTTATGGCTACAATATTTATATCTATACAAGTCACAGCAGAAGTATCCAAACTTTTTGAATTGGGGGCTGCATTGGGCTAAAAAAAAATTGGCCGGGGGCCAAAAGCCAACTGCATGTAAAGTAAAACAACATATACTGTATACAGTAGTCTATACGTATACTGTACAGTATATGTGTGTGCATATTATATTTATATGATGGATATAATTAATAATTAATAATATTGGATTTTAAGAGTATTTGAAAGTTCGACTACTATTTTGTTTACTTTTGTGATGACTTCCCTAAAGTCTTGTAATCAATCAAAAATACCAAGCAGCGAAAATGTGTCAAACATGGAAGTGTGGAGGGAGTGTTTTGCATTTTTTCCATCATGTATTGTAATGGCTTTGAATGGGTATAGTTTAGAATTTTTTATGGTGCTTGGATGTTTTTTTTATAGTATCCACAAAGTTCAGTGAGAAGGTTGTGTTATGTGTTCCATTTTTTTTTGCGCCATGAGTAGCGATGGTTGTTTGGATTGGGTCATATAAATAAATGGTGTGCTGTATTCAATTATTCACTTCAAACACAATTCATGGTCATTGACCTGATTTAATCATGTTGTCTACAGGCTGGCGGTAAATTTGCAACACTCAGATTGTCAGATATTTCAAATGAGTTTGAAAACACCGCGCGCCATAGTCCTTATTAAACGTAAAGACGTCTCGCAGACCAAACTGATGACTCCAGCGGGCCGTAGTTTGGACACCCCTGAGTTTTAGGCATAATTCATAATTTCAAATGAACTTTTACCAACTCAATGCAGCTCACTGGCTCAGTATGTCAATAACTGCATAAGCTAGTTACTTTTCTGTGATGATAGAGCCGCTAAACTGCTAAAGGTAGTCCCTCAGCGTTAGCACTTATAATAACAATATTGCTAATATTTTTGAATATTCAGTTCACAACATATAGATTGAGTATTAAAACACTAAGTCTATAAGCATTAACTGATGAAGACCTACTTGGATGAGAGGCAAAACATCTTAGACAAACTGAACAGTTCAGTTGTGTCGTTTGGTAATACAAAGGTTCAGTGCTTTTGACCACCATTTTGTTGCACCCAACAGAAAAGAACACAATTCAAATTCTAAAAGTTTATTTTCTTTTTGAAACTTTCAAGTCACCGGAAATGAGTGCTGTATATATCAGAATCAGAAATACTTAATAAATCCCTGAGGGGAAATTCAGATTTTCAGCACAATCCCGTTCAAAATTAGAATACATACATACACACACATATATATATATATATACATATCTATATATATATCTATATATATATAGATATATATATAGATATATATATAGATATATATATCCATCCATCCATCCATTTTCTACCGCTTATTCCCTTTGGGGTCGCAGAGGGTGCTGGAGCCTATCTCAGCTACAATCGGGCGGAAGGCGGGGTACACCCTGGACAAGTCGCCACCTCATCGCAGGGCCAACACAGATAGACAGACAATATTCACACTCACATTCACACACTAGGGCCAATTTAGTGTTGCCAATCAACCTATCCCCAGGTGCATGTCTTTGGAGGTGGGAGGAAGCCGGAGTACCCGGAGGGAACCCACGCAGTCACGGGGAGAACATGCAAACTCCACACAGAAAGATCCCGAGCCCGGGATTGAACTCAGGACTACTCAGGACCTTCGTATTGTGAGGCAGACGCACTAACCGTGCTGCCCCATATATATATATATATATATGTGTGTATTTTTGTTTTTAAACTTTCTTCTGAAAATGTTATTACCTTACTCACAAACAAGCAGCTTGCTGAAAAACTGTCATGAGGAAACAGTTCTTGAGAGAAGAGAGCAAGGAATTAGCAGAAGGTAGTTGCATAAAGGTTAGTACTTTGATCTTACTGAGTAAAAAGAAGTTTAATATTTCTTACAACTCACTGTAAAGATTAAATATTTTTTGTACAAAGCAAAACGGCAAGCAAAAAAGATACATTTTCTTTTTCCGTTTATTTTCAAAATTTTACTGAATCAGAGTACCACTTTTTATGAATATTTTTGCCACTCTGTTTTAAGGAAGATTTCACCAAGATCAAAAATAAATGTTCACATAATTTGAGACAAGCCGAAATGCGACAAAACTTAAAATATTTATTTTTTAAACTAACAAAGGAAAAATGTGTTGAACAAGTTCATCTCCAGAGTTATTACTCTCTTTCACTACGCTTGCTGTGTTTAACTGTCAAGACCACCACTTCAAATGTTGTCTTTTTGTCATTTAACAACTAAGTCTGTAAACATGTAATGGATGGAGCAATGGGGCAACAAAAAGCTATACAGTACTATTGTCTTTTACTGCCTACTGAGTCAACAACATCCCACATTGCTGCTAATTTTCCAGCACTGGAAGCTGCAGGACGGACTCAGCTGTGGCCTTTGAGCGCAAATCTAACAGGCCACAAAAGAAAATTGCATTGCACAGGCTCAACTCAGATGAAGAGATATAGTAAACTACAATGTGCTTGTCGCACTGCTGGCATCCTGTAACTTGGTCCTTTTTAAGTTGGCACTCGAGCTTGTGGAATCTGCTCTCTGTTATGTGGCGCCGATGAGGACAAATCCCTCGTGGTGGTCCAATGTGCCCTGGCAAAGAGAAGAGAGCTATGAAAATATTCAGCAGTGGTGGCCAGAAAGGGCCCAAATTAGGCCTAATGAGTGGTTTCGAACTTTATTACTTACATTTAAGCTATTTGTGTTTTCCAGGCTTAAAAATTGCTGTTTGGCCCGCAGCCCATTGGCACATTTTCACTTTGGCTCTTGGAAGCAAAAAATCTGGGCACCTCTTGTCTACAGTTTTTATTTAGAGAAAACCACAGAGTGTTTAGTGTAAACAGCAATGCCAACTCTCAAAATGTAAAGTAGTTTCTGGCTGAAGTAGATAGACAATAGAGTTTTACAATTTGAACTGATACGATGTTAACTAGGATGTTATTTATGGTTTAACTACTCTCATGAAGTAAGGAGGGGTGAGATTACCTGCCTGCTTTTAAAATGGGGTGATTGCTAAAGCCAATGAAATCAAGTCTAATGCATTGTTAAAAGATGGAAGGACAATTGGAAAAAATTGTGCAGTCGTCCGAATCTTCGTCATCAATACAGGATTTTGGCGAAAAATTAATACAGCTCGGGTCATAAATGTTACATTGTAGCAGCTTCTAGAACTGATGGCACAGCGAATGTGTGCCATAATCAAATTTAAAAGCGGTCCAATTGAATATAATGGTGTGTGACATGTTTATTTTTTTTGGCCAACAGTGTATAAACGTATAAATGTCTCTGATTATTAAATATCAGACTGTGAAACGTGATAAGGTTGAACACATTTTGTTCCTGAATACCAGAGTTAGTTTGAATTAAAATAAAACTGTAAATCCTTTTGAAGTGTGAAAGAGGTATAGCATCTAGGAAAGGCAGGCTCGCAGACGGCTTGTGACTTTATGTACAGTCGTGGTCAAAAGTTTACATACACTAGTAAATAACAATGTCATGGCTGTCTTGAGTTTCCAATAATTTCTACAACTCTTATGTTTTTGTGATAGAGTGATTGGAGCACATACTTGTTGGTCACAAAAAACATTCATGAAGTTTGGTTCTTTTATTAATTTATTATGGGTCTACTGAAAATGTGACCAAAAGTATACATACAAAAGTCAAAAGTATGCATACAGCAATGTTAATATTTGGTTCTGACATCACATGGACAAAGACAAGACCTTCTGGAGGAAAGTTCTGTTGTCAGATGAAACAAAAATTGAGCTGTTGGGCCACAATACCCAGCAATATGTTTGGAGGAGAAAAAGTGAGGCCTTTAATTCCAGGAACACCATGCCAACCGTCAAGCAAGGTGGTGGTAGTATTATGCTCTGGGCCTGTTTTGCTGCCAATGGAACTGGTGCTTTACAGAGAGTAAATGGGACAATGAAAAAGGAGGATTACCTCCAAATTCTTCAGGACAACCTAAAATCATCAGCCCGGAGGTTGGGTCTTGGACGCAGTTGGGTGTTCCAGCAGGACAATGACCCCAAACACACGTCAAAAGTGGTAAAGGAATGGCTAAATCAGGCTAGAATTAAGGTTTTAGAGTGGCCTTCCCAAAGTCCTGATTTAAACGTGTGGACAATGCTGAAGAAACAAATCCATGTCAGAAAACCAACAAATTTAGCTGAACTGCACCAATTTTGTCTAGAGGAGTGATCAAAAATTCAACCAGAAGCTTGTGGATGTCTACCAAAAGCGCCTTATTGCAGTGAAACTTGCCAAGGGACATGTAACCAAATATTAACATTGCTGTATGTATACTTTGACCCAGCAGATTTGGTCACATTTTCAGTAGACCCATAATAAATTCATAAAAGAACCAAACTTCATGAATGTTTTTTATGACAAACATGTATGTGCTCCAATCACTCAATCACAAAAAAAAAGTGTTGTAAAAATTATTGGAAACTCAAGACAGCCATGACATTATGTTCTCTACAAGTGTATGTAAACTTTTGACCACGACTGTATCGTAATACATGTGTCAAAAGAAGTTAACCACTATCGAGTGAAACAACTGCATACTTTGATGCACGAGTCCGCCATTGTAGTCTGACATCGTAGTCAATAAATTCCTTATTTTTCTCTGTCCTCTTGTTGTGGGGCAGACTGGCTCGTACATGCGCATGTATCCTCCGTCATTGCCATTTCTAATACAAAGTAGCGTGTACTCGTAACTTATATCCGTCAGTAGACTCAATATGAAATTGCTAAAAACTACAACATGACTGACGGAGTGGAGACAAAGAGGCATCCTGAAGAGGCAGTTGGAAAGTGGCTTGAAAATGGTCTGTTAAACATAATTTATGCAACATTTTGACATAAGAACCACCATTACATGTTATGTAGACCAACAGGAATTGTTTTAAATGTGGTAAAAATAATATTGTGACCCCTTTAAAATCAATGACATACTGAGACGATAGAGAGTGAACCGCAAAGTTGCGAAGGAACTAGGAGTCTAACTTTAGGTTTTTTTCTTCTTTTTTTGTACCGATATCAACATTTTATTCCCCCTCCTTACTTAAAATAGGTACAGCACATGTTGACAAACATACGCGTCTGCAAAAATATCAGATTTTACACACATGCTAATTTTCCATCTGTAGTTCCCAAACAGGTTGGTGCACTCATACATTCTACCGTATTTTTCGGACTATAAGTCGCTCCGGAGTATAAGTCGCACCGGCCGAAAATGCATAATAAAGAAGGAAAAAAACATACATAAGTCACATTGGAGTATTAAGTCGCATTTTTTGGGGAAATTTATTTGATAAAACCCAAAACCAAGAATAGACATTTGAAAGGCAATATAAAATAAATAAAGAATAGTGACAAACAGGCTGAATAAGTGTACGTTATATGACGCATAAATAACCAACTGAGAACGTGCCTGGTATGTTAACATAACATATTATGGTAAGAGTCATTCAAATAACTATAACATATAGAACATGCTATATGTTTACCAAACAATCTGTCACTCCTAATCGCTAAATCCCATGAAATCTTACACGTCTATTCTCTTACGTGAATGAGCTAAATAATATTATTTGACATTAATTGATATTTTACGGTAATGTGTTAATAATTTCACACATAAGTCGCTCCTGAGTATAAGTCGCAACCCCGGCCAAACTATGAAAAAAACTGCGACTTATAGTCCGAAAAATACGGTAATAACAATACCAAAAAACAATACTCAAAAGCCAGGTACTTTCTGAAAAACACAAAAAAAAACAATTACTCTAAAGCATTTTAAAATTATATGTATTTTCAGAAGTTGGCATTTTTGTAGCCCTCATAGTCATACAGTACATGCTTCTCTGTGCTCCTGGGAGAATACAGAAATAATTCATATTTTTTGCCAATTTAACTTTTACCTACTAACATTTCAATACACTGCTTTGTCTTTTTCGACCATGTTAAATTAAGATGTGTGAGGAAGGCTATTTCATTACGTAAATTTTTTTTTTACGGAAATTCCAGTGTCTCAATTAGAGATGTCCGATAATGGCTTTTTTGCCGATATCCGATATTCCGATATTGTCCAACTCTTAATTACCGATTCTGATATCAACCGATACCGACATATACAGTCGTGGAATTAACACATTATTATGCCTAATTTTGTTGTGATGCCCCGCTGGATGAATTAAACAATGTAACAAGGTTTTCCAAAATAAATCAACTCAAGTTAGGAAAAAAAATGCCAACATGGCACTGTCATATTTATTATTGAAATCACAAAGTGCATTATTTTTTTAAACATGCCTCAATACAGCAGCTTGGAATTTGGCACATGTGTGTGTGAAAAGCCGTAGATATTATGTGATTGGGCAGGCATGCAAATGCATGCCTTTAAGGTTTATTGGCGCTCTGTACTTCTCCCTACGTCCGTGTACACAGCGGCGTTTTAAAAAGTCATAAATTTTACTTTTTGAAAACCGATACCGATAATTTTGAAACCGATACCGATAATTTCCAATATTAAATTTTAAAGCATTTATCTGCCGATAATATCGGCAGTCCGATATTATCGGACATCCCTAGTCTCAATGTATCGTAGACCTCTGTAAAGATCACGTCCTGACCACATCAGCAGGTTGTGTAGAGTTGTAGAGTAGAGATGTTCTGTGGTCACTGGTGCAATAAAGTCAGTTGTGTGTAAATGCAATAAAATGAAACATTCATTGTAATTGAAACAAGGTTGATAGCCTCATTCTCTTTCCTCTGAGGTGTGTAACCACTGAAAGCTGCAATGCATACAGTTTCATTCAGACTGTGCACTCAATAAATAAAAACATTACCATCAAACAAGAATACAGAGAAGCATTACACTTTGACTGTTGCTTGAAATAATTAAATTGAGAAAACCTGTGACATAAATGGTCTTTCTTTTAGAATCTTAACACACCGAAAAAGAACATTAACATTGGTGCTACATATAATCTGTTGTTTAGTTCTAGAAAAATTGTAAGCTTTTATATATAAAAAAGGTACAGTCACACTCTTACCTAGTGACACCCTATACCATAGCCTTCAGGACTTCAAATACCCTGTTTTGAATTACTGCACAATGCCAACGTTCTAGAACCCTCTGGAAATTAATTAAATATTATTTACCACCATACCAATGTGTAAAGTTTTATATATTACAGTAACTGTGTATTTGCACATTCCAAATCTGTTAAATATTGCAGTAACTTCTGAAATTAGAAACTGAGAATGTCAGCATGATAACTGTTTCTGTGTGTACACCTCAGGTTCTATGGGCAGAGCAGCAAGTGGTGAAAAGGAGGAAAAGGAGGGATGTCTTTGAGGACCCAACAGACCCTGATTTCCCCAAGCAGTGGTACTTGGTGTGTGTGTGAAGCTCTTTTACCTCTCTGTCGTACAAGTTCCTGAATTTCTTGATATTCCAAAATAATTGCCATTGACTTGGTATATTGGTCAAGTGCTTTAGATTTACAAATCAATAATCCTTAATGGTTGCCAATTGACTTGTGTATTAGTCAAGTGCTTTACATTCAGAGATCCATTTGATTCTGATTGATAGTGGTTTAGCGCCATACACAAGAAACCTGCCACATTGTCTAGCTCAGGGGGCTCGAACTCAATTTGAGCTGAGGCTGCACAATGTATTCACTTCAGAATCAAGTTATAACCTTTTGACTAAATTGGTAACTACATCCACCCAGCTGTGTGATCCGGAGCTATGATAGGCCTTAAGTCATTATACATGTAAAATTCAACATAAAAATTATATATTTTGACACTGTTGAGTTGCCTAAGGAAATGGTAAAAGATACATTTCAGCTTGCTTAAATGGGAACTGCACTTTTTTGGGAATTTTGCCCGTCGTCCACCATCATTATGAAAGACATGACAACAGATGTTATTTTCTTTTTGCATTCTAAATATTAAATAAATGCGATCAAAAGTCTGCTTACAATGGAGCCTATGGGAGCCGCGCAATTCCGCCTAGAAAGCCATTAAAAACATCCAAATACCTCCATTGAGGTTTGATGTAAGTACATATGTAAGGTAGCAACGGGCACAATTATAATAACATTTGATATTTACGTATTTTTATCATTTTAAGCATACGCGGCGCATTAATTTAAAAAACTCCTCACAATGTTTGCTTTTTTTTTTCTTAAACACTGATTATTACTCACTGCAGACTTTTAGAGCCAACAAACATAATACAACATCACTTCCTGTACATTGTCTGCTGTCGTTCAGATGCCAAACTGCTGGGATGTTCATATATTCCCATTTTGATGAAGAATGACTTCTAATGCTCACAAACAGCGCTAAGGGAGGCAAGCAGGAAACTGAACAAAAATAAGAGCGCTGACTGGAACTAAAACACAAACAGAAGGAAAACTAAAACATAACCACACTGTCAGTGACAAGCCTGGCAGTACTTCAACACTTTGAGTTTGAACAGTTCTTTAAAGGCCTACTGAAATGAATTTTTTTAATTTAAATGGGGATAGCAGATCCATTCTATGTGTCATACTTGATCATTTCGCGATATTGCCATATTTTTGCTGAAAGGATTTAGTAGAGAACAACGACGATAAAGATCGCAACTTTTGGTATCTGATAAAAAAAAGCCTTGCCCCTACCAGAAGTAGCGTGACGTAGTCAGTTGAAAGGCTCCTCACATTTTCCTATTGTTTTCAATGCAGCTAGAGCGATTCGGACCGAGAAAGCGACGATTACCCCATTAATTTGAGCGAGGATGAAAGATTCGTGGATGAGGAACGTTAGAGTGAAGGACTAGAATGCAGTGCAAGACATATCTTTTTTCGCTCTGACCGTAACTTATGTACAAGCTGGCTCATTGGATTCCACACTCTCTCCTTTTTCTATTGTGGATCACGGATTTGTATTTTAAACCACCTCGGATACTATATCCTCTTGAAAATGAGTCGAGAACGCAAAATGGACATTCACAGTGACTTTTATCTCCACATTACATCGACGAAACACTTTAGCTACGGAGCTAACGTGATAGCATCGTGCTTAACTGCATATAGAAACAAAATAAATAAATCCCTGACTGGAAGGATAGACAGAAGATCAACAATACTATTAAACCATGGACATGTAAATACACGGTTAATGCTTTCCAGCCTGGCGAAGGTTAACAATGCTGTTGCTAACGACGCCATTGAAGCTAACTTAGCAACCGGACCTCACAGAGCTATGCTAAAAACATTAGTTATCCACCTACGCCAGCCAGCCCTCATCTGCTCATCAACACCCGTGCTCACCTGCGTTCCAGCGATCGACGGTGCGACGAAGGACTTGACCCGATCACAGATGCGGTCGGCGAGACGGAGGAAGTTAAGGTGAGTTCGGCGGCTAGCGCTTCTGCTTTCCATCTCTGTCCTCCTGGTTGTGTTGCTGTAGTCCGCCGCTAATACACCAATCCCACCTACAACTTTCTTCTTTGCAGTCTCCATTGTTCATTAAACAAATTGCAAAAGATTCACCAACACAGATGTCCAGAATACTGTGGAATTTTGAGATGAAAACAGAGCTTTTTTGTATTGTATTCAATGGGGTACCAATACTTCCGTATCAACCGTTTACGTCACGCGCATACGTCATCATATCTAGACGTTTTCAACTGGAAGTGTGGCGGGAAATTTAAAATTGCACTTTATAAGTTCACCCGGCCGTATTGGCATGTGTTGCAATGTTAAGATTGCATCATTGATATATAAACTATCAGACTGCGTGGTTGGTAGTAGTGGGTTTCAGTAGGCCTTTAAATAGGATCATAGTACATTGTTTGACTTATTTGCTGAACCCATTTCAAAACCTATTTCCACATACTGATATGCTAAAGGTCTTGCATGTTGTACGTACATACAAATGTCTTAAGTAAAATGTTTCCTTACTTATATTTCTCCTCTTTTGTTTAGAAGAATTGTTGTACATGGTTGCTTAGCAGGTTATAGTTTTTTTTGTGCATAATTTTAGTTATTTGCAAAGGCACCAAATCATTGAATTTCAATATTTTTTATTCAATAAATTATGGGTTTGAATGTTCTCGTTAGCCAAAGTTATGTATTGTTCTAACTGACCTATTTTGTAACACGGTTTGAGAATGAAGCATACTTTTGTAGTTATTTCCCCATATTTTTACATTTACTCAGATATGGTAACACTAGTGAGCAATAGAGAATGCGTAGTGATTTTTGGTCTCAAACAAATTTTGCTTTATTCATTATTGGCATATTTATTGTCACCTTATGCTGTATATTTTTTATATTAAAGTTCCAGTTTATTTTTTCACCTATTGTTAGACCCCAAAATGTTTATTTTTTTACTCTGTCGATATCTACTCCGTGTGTTTGACTTTCTCTAAAGCTGTTAAAATATTATTATTTTAGTTTGACTGAGATTCAAAAGATCTGAAAAAGTCTGTTTTTGTCAAACCATCGATTTAATTTGTTAATTTCTTCTGTCATAATTTGTATTAGCTTCTGTGCGTTCTCTCCTGAACAAAACAGAGTTGTGTCATCTGCAAATAGTACTAACTTTGTAACTCTATGAATGTCGTTTATAAAGTGATTGAGCAATTTTGGTAAAAGTATTGATCCCTGGGGTACGTGGCAAAATATATTTAGCGTTTTAGACCTGTGTTTGCTTAGTTTCACATATTGCTTGCAGTTAGTTAAGTAGCTTTTTACCCAATTCAAGACAGTTGTAATATGAAGCTCCAAAAACGGGGGGCCATAGGGGTTGAGGGGGATTGAGAGTAGTTACGACCCCAGGAAGTGGGCATGGCTTAAACCTACCACCATTTCGGGGGGGCCAGCGTGGGACTGAGGGGGATTGATTTATGACCCCGAAAGAGGGCGTAGGATAAACCGGAACCAGGAAGTAAACGTCATATCCAGCTGCCATTTTAATTTTGTAGTTTTTTTTGCGTGTAAGGTGCTATATTTTTTTTAACAATTCAACATTTTTTTTAAACCATTTTCTTTTTCTTCTGTATTTTTTTTTCTATCAAGTTAGTCCCATTGTTTGTATCTATGGTAGAGACACTTTTTAAGACTTTTTTAAGTTAGCTGTAACCACTTTGTATTACCAAAGGCCGTTTCGTAACAGTTTCAGTAAAAGAGTTGAGTTATTGTCCCATCATAATACACTTACCCTATTTTAGGACTTTAGGTTGTATTATTTAATGTACTTTAACTTAAGATTAGTTTACATACTATTTTTCTTATTTTATAAACATTATTTACCTTTAAAAAAACAGGACAAATTTGAGTTAAGTACTATTTTACAGGTTTTCTTTGTTACCTATCTACACAGATCACAATACACATACCTGTATTTTAAGCCTTTATGATGTATTATTGAATGTGCTTTAACTTAAAATTAGTTTACATACTATTTTCTTAATTTATAAACACTATTGGCTATAAGCTTAATGACCCACAGTACATATGAGTTAATTAATATTCTACAGGATGTTTGTCCCCCATCTAAAAATACCCTATATTATCTTATTGTAAGCCTTTAAGTCATTGAAATGTAATCTGCTTTAACCTAAAACATAGTTTGCATACTATTTTCTCATTTTATAAAAATGATATTACTTAAACTAGGGTGGTGGTCACCAGGGGCGCCGAAAAGGGGGGGTAAAGGAGACAGATTCTAGGGGCCCATGATGGAGGGGGGCCCAGAGAGGCCCCTAATGATGATGAAATTATAATACAGGGGACCCTGTAAAGATTCTTTTCATGGGGCCCAAAATCCCTAGCGGCGCCCCTGGTGGTCACAGGAAGGATTCCCCAGACAAATGGCGATATAAACCAGTTGTTTTTGTCAGATGTCTCTCTCTCCAATTTCCGATCAAAGTGGTACTGTCACATGTATCCTTATCCCACAGCATCAAATGGGATGGTCACAGGAAGGATTTGCCAGCCAAATGGCGATATTAGCCATTTGTTTTCGTCAGATGTGTCTGATAGGTGAATACATGTCGAGACATGTCTCCGTTTCAACTATTGGTCAGTGTAAGGACAACCTACTTTCTATCAGATAATTGTTTGTTTGTTTATTAGTATTTTAGAGTGTGGCTTTTTATTGTTTTTTTTAGCCCTAACCCTTTACTAAAGCAATAATAATGGCAATAATAATAATATTGCAAACTATATCTGCAGCCTAAAGGTAGATATTGTAAGCTAGACATACCTTGTGCATAATATAAACATTTTATTATTCTTTGGTAGCATTTTAATACATGCATAAGAGCTGAGTGTCATACTAATTTTCCTTATTGAATAAATGAATCATTTTTAAATGTTTAATTATGGTAAACGCCCATCGTTAACTACTACTCCTTCAAACTATCTATGGTATCTCCCTTACCTGAATGCATCAGAATGGCCTTTTGAAAGTGTAATTAACACAAAATAAGATTTTCTTTGCTTCTCAAAACTGTCCTGCTTTTTAAACACTACAAACAAAAAGATTATATTACTAACTACTTGTGTTGTCCCGATACCAATATTTTGGTACCGGTACTAAAATGATTTTGATACTTTTCGGTACTTTTCTAAATAAAGGGGACCGCAAAAAAATTGCATTATTTTAACAAAAAATCTTAGGGTACATTAAACATTTGTTTCCCATTGCAATTTAGTCCTTAAATAAAATAGTGAATATACTAGACAACTTGTCTTTTAGTAGTAAGTAAACAAACAAAGGCTCTTAATTAGTCTGCTGACATATGCAGTAACATATTGTGTCATTTATCATTCTATTATTTTGTCAAAATTATTAAGGTGGTACAAAATGTATTATCTACTTGCTCATTTACTGTTAATATCTGCTTATTTTGTCTTTTAACATGTTCTGTCTACACTTCTGTTAAAATGTAATAATCACTTATTCTTCTGTTGTTTGATACTTTACATTAGTTTTGGATGATATCACAAATTTGGGTATCAATCCGATACCAAGTAGTTACAGGATCATACATTGGTCATATTCAAAGTCCTCATGTGCCCAGGGACATATTTCCTGAGTTTATAAACATAATATCAATTAAAAAAAATAAAAATAAGATGTTGTGATGCCAAAAAATATCGACATAATCATAGTAGTATCGACTAAATACGTGCCTGTACTTGGTATCATTACAGTGGCTGTCAGGTATAGATCCACCAATAGTGTTTGTTTACATTGTGACGCATTATATACATTACATTATTCGATAATTTTTTAAACGCCGAGATGTTATTCTGACATTTTAATTCCAAAATTATCTACATTTGTAAGTAACATAGCCTCTCTTTTTAGGGCATCAATATGCAATGTGTGTAAGAGTGAGTTGATTAAGACTAAAAGTATATTTAGCCATCTTTAAACACTTTGAATACAATGGCCTACTATTTCATATGATATTTCACACAATCAGAACTCGTTTAAAAGCGTAACTAACAAGTTCGGGATATCTTACTCATTTACACGTAGTTTTATCTACAAAACTAATGATATTTTTTTTCTCTTTTAAATATGTTTTTACTAGCATAACACGCCATAGTTATGTTATTTGATAATATGAATGACTTATGATGTTGGTTTTTTTAGCTACTATCAGTGTAGTTAAGGTTAGAGTGGTATTGTGTCATGGTCTGTCACATAATTTCATTCCTTGTTTTGAGTTTGTTGGCGTTTTCCTGTGTTTTGGGTCTTAATTCCGGTTTAGCACTCTTATTGTGGTCGTTTTTCCTGTTTTGTTTGGGTGTTCTTGCAAGCGGCTTCATTCCTGGGTCTGAGTGTCTGTTACAATCCTTTGTTGGGACTTTGTGAATGTTTATTCATGTGGACGCTTTTCCTGCCGCACTTCTCTGCATGTAAGTCTTTGCATTTAAGAATGTGCATAAAGGACAACAGATTATTATTATTATTATTATTATTATTATTATTATTATTATTATTATTGCTCTAGTAAAGGTTTAGGGTTAAATAATAAAAACATATCACTCTAAAATACTAACAAAATAAGTTTAGCTGTAGGAAAAACAACGTTGAAACCATAGGAATGCATGATGGTCTAAAAGCTCTATAAAGTACACATTTAAAGGCCTACTGAAACCCACTACTACCGACCACGCAATGATGAAATCTTAACATTGCAACACATGCCAATACGGCCGGGTTAACTTATAAAGTGCAATTTTAAATTTCCCGCTAAACTTCCGGTTGAAAACGTCTTTGGATGATGACGTATGCGCGTGACGTAACCAGTAAAACAGAAGTATCGGTACCCCATTGAATAAAATACAAAATAGCTCTGTTTTCATCTCATAATTCCACAGTATTCTGGACATCTGTGTTGGTGAATCTTTTGCAATTTGTTTAATGAACAATGAAGACTGCAAAGAAGAAAGTTGTAGGTGGGATCGGTGTATTAGCGGCGGCCTACAGCAACACAACCAGGAAGACTTTGACTCGGATAGCAGACCCACTACCCGACGCTAGCCACCGACCACACGGATGATCGTGGTGAAGTCCTTCATTCTTCCGTCGATCGCTGGAACGCAGGTGAGCACGGGTGTTGATGAGCAGATGAGGGCTGGCTGGCGTAGGTGGAGCGCTAATGTTTTTATCATAGCTCTGTGAGGTCCCGTTACTAAGTTAGCTTCAATGGCGTCGTTAGCAACAGCATTTTTAAGCTTCGCCAAGCTGGAAATTATTAACCGTGTATTTACATGTCCACGGTTTAATAGTATTGTTGATCTTCTGTCTATCCTTCCAGTCAGTGGTTTATTTATTTTGTTTCTATCTGCATTTGAGCCCGATGCTATCACGTTAGCTCAGTAGCTAAAGAGCTTCGCCGATGTATTGTCGTGGAGATAAAAGTCACTGTGAATGTCCATTTCGCGTTCTCGACTCTCATTTTCAAGAGGATATAGTATCCGAGGTGGTTTGAAATACAAATCCGTGATCCACAATAGAAAAAGGAGAGAGTGTGGATTCCAATGAGCCAGCTTGTACCTAAGTTACAGTCAGAGCGAAAAAAGATATATGTCTTGCACTGCATTCTAGTCCTTCACTCTAACGTTCTTCATCCACAAATCTTTCATCCTCGCCCAAATTAATGGGGTAATCGTCGCTTTCTCGGTCCGAATCTCTCTCGCTGCTGGTGTAAACAATAGGAAAATATGAGCAGTCCTTCCTCCGGTGTCGTCATGCTACTTCTGGTAGGGGCAAGGCTTTTTTTTATCAGAGACCAAAAGTTGCGACCTTTATCGTCGTTGTTCCATACTAAATCCTTTCAGCAAAAATATGGCAATATCGCGAAATGATCAAGTATGACACATAGAATGGATCTGCTATTCCCGTTTAAATAAAAATAAAAATCATTTCAGTAGGCCTTTAAACGTGTATAAACATTGTAAATCAAGAAGCTAAGGTTTAATTGCAGCTTTTCAATTAAATATATGACACATTCTGTGGAAGTGACTTAGATGTTCCTGTCTGAATGCAAATTGTCTTGTGTGGGATGGGGGATAGTCAGCTCACTCTTACACACAAAGCTTATTGGTGCCATTACAATAATATTTTAGTCAAAAAAGAGGCTACATAAATTTGTATTTGAATGTCAGAGTAACATCTAGCTGTTTAAATAAATATACCATGTCTTTTTACTTAGGGACGGCGTGGCGAAGTTGGTAGAGTGGATGTGCCAGCGATCGGAGTGTTGCTGGTTACTGGGGTTCAATTCCCACCTTCTACCTTCCTAGTCACGTCCGTTGTGTCCTTGGGCAAGACACTTCACCCTTTGCCTCTGATGGCTGCTGGTTAGCGCCTTGCATGGCAGCTCCCGCCATCAGTGTGTGAATGTGTGTGTGAATGGGTAAATATGGAAATACTGTCAAAGCGCTTTGAGTACCTTGAAGGTAGAAAAGCGCTATACAAGTACAACCCATTTATCATTATTTATTTATTTACTATACAATATAGTTAAAAACGAATTACATATCCTATACAATTGTGTTTTTGTGTGTGCTGTACATGCATTTGTTTATAAATGTTATTTGTAGTATTGTTAAAACCCACTGTTGAAATGGCCTAAGACAATACTACCGTGTAAGCTTTGTTTTTTGTCTGTTATGTTGCATTTTGTGACTCCATTTGTTTACTATGGCTTTACTCCTACTGATCTTCATTACCAGTTTATAATGTAATTAAAAAATGATTAGATGGACCATTAAACACTACCTTATCATGTTGTTATTGGTGGCGTGTTTTTTTTTCCGTTCTTTGTTTTTTTTGGATGCTTCAGTTGGTCACAGTCTCATCTTTTAGCTTTTTGTTTGTGTGTGGTTGCAAAGGATAAATAACATGGTTTTTGGATAACATAAAGCAGTCATGAACAGGAGTTGAGACAACACATCTATCGTTGCACACAGGGACTATGTGTTTTACACAGCTTTGACTTGACAACTAAATAGAGGAAGTAAAGTATACAACAGTTAGAGCTTATGCTTTCACTTGGCTGTATATTTTACATTGTGGTTTAATAAATATGTGGCTAGAGCCCAAAATGTATTGTATTAACCCTGAGCAGCATGTTCTCTTTGCCAGTTACATTGTTTTATTTGCCCTGTAGAACTCCCTTGATAGTTTGTATGTAATTATAGATAACACACTTATGCCAGTTGACAATACCACACCAGCTATAGTAGGAGACTTAACCATGGAAGATTTTCCTTAGAAACAGTGTGCAAAAATAATGTGAAATTTAAATTTCACATTATGATGTTTTAGGTCGTTGTTGTCCTCTACTTAGATTATTTTAAACTGATTAATTAGAATTTAATGATCCCCTGGGAATGTGCCTTTCAGGGATATTGCTTGTTCCAATAACAACAACCGCATATGTAGTGTACAGGCAATATTAGCACAGCACACAGAGTAATCAGCTAGTTGATCAAATAAAATAATACAAGTATTATAATTATATATTGCGGTTTAATTTACAAAAGACTTAATGTATAATACAATGTTAAAATTTCATAGTTCCACTTTTTGGCCGACCAAACTGTAATGTTTAATCTCAGTTGTTCATTGATATTTCTATGTCTCTGCCTAGTGTGTGTTTTGTTATGCAAGGATCATTTAAAAATACATGTAAATACTTAGACATGCAGTGTAATTCCAGCCTAAAAACGTTTGTATAACTGTCTTATGTCTCCCTCAGTCCACCCCAACTCATCAGGACTTGAATACCAAAGTAGCCTGGGCTCAGGGTTACACTGGAAAAGGTATTGTGGTGACTATTCTGGATGATGGCATTGAAAAAGACCACCCTGATCTCATCAGCAATTATGTAAGTTTAAAACAAAATAAGGGACATCTTTAGATAACCCAGACCTGAATTTTACAGAACTAAGTAACCATTTAAAGAACATTCACACCATGAATGTTTCAACTTTGGTTTCTGGTTTCTTAGGACCCAGAGGCAAGCTACGACGTTAATGATGGAGATGCTGACCCCCAACCAAGATACACCCAGCGTAATGAGAACAGGTACTAAGCACTAAACACAACATTTTAGCAATGGATTGGTTTTAATTAGTAGGTGCTCAAATTCATTCATAAAATGCTCATAAAGAATACTGGGATTTTCTGATCGTTATTACTCAGATTACTACATCAGAGTTAATACAGATGAAGCGAGTCTGCATGCACTGATCAGAGTGCACCATGTCTATAGCTTTATGTTTGAACATCATTTCTAATTTGAAAGTTCAATAAAATTAGAAAATGTTTCACTTCTACTTAATCCTGTTGTAGCATCAAGGTCCAAGCCATACACCCTCAAAGCTATTTTGGCACTGATTTGTTCCGCACACAAGCCTTTTTTCTTGCCCATAGTGAATTTTGCATACAACCCCTTAAGTCTTTAGTGATTGTATTTAAATGCGCTGTTTGTTGCTGCTGTTATTTTTCTTAATGTCAATTTCTACATGGAGTGGGTGGGGGCAACATGCATCAATCTTTGTGCAATTATAGACGCCGTTAGATAAAACAGTAATTGTCTCTGCCCAGCCCTTCTTGTTGCAGATTTTGTTTGTGAGGCAATAGTGTAGTATATGTTGCTTTGTTGTGTTTGTCCTTTAAACATATATATAAAGGTATATAAAAATGGGTACCTTTCACCTTTGAACAATTCCAGGTCCATGGAAAATGTATATCAATACTCAACGCTGCTAATGTATGTGTTCTTGTGGTAATCAATGTAATTATGTTCATGATATACAATCTAATTTTTTATTTAACACTGAATTGATAATAACTGTCGAGTTGTTTTTTGGGTTTTTTTTTTTACACAGCATCGACCTAGTGCAATTTGAAAAGGGGAGCCTGAATTTTAAATGCTTTTTATCAGGCATGTTTTGTAGGCATGAATAATCACAACATTACTTAGAGGCAATCTGCTATGAATATGCCTATTTGCCTGCCAGGTGCTTGAGCCTGTGGTGAAGTATCAGAACAGAAGTATTATTTCTTGTCGATGCCCTGAGGGTGAGTAGTCATGCAGACACTAGTCGTGTAGAGAAACCCCAGCCCGTTCTGTCAGTATTGAGTAAATATATCTCGTCACATTGTCCCACTAAAAGAACAAAGCACCACCGGAAGGGTTTACTCAATGTCTTTGATTTAGCTTCCTTATAGAGATGAATATTCACCTTGAAAAGACACACGGGCCTTTTTTTAAAGACTTTGTTTTAAATCATAGGGATTAAAATGTTTTCCCCTTTCAATCTATTACACCAGTCAGTTTGAGGTGGTTGGAAGACCTGTGGACAATTAGTATCCAGTTATTTAAGTATATAAGTGATACTGAACATGTGTGAGTAATACACTGCCAATAGGCAGCACGATGGCCCAGTGATTAGTGGTCGTGCCCTTAAGCACGAAGGTCCTCGGTTCGATCTTTCTATGTGGAATTTGCGCAGTTGCAGAGTTCTCCCTGCGACTGCGTAGGTTCTCTCCGGGTACTCTGGCTTCCTCCAAATACATGCAACTGGAGATAGGTTGATTGGCAATGCTAAATTGGCCTTAGTGTGTGAATGTGAGTGTGAATACTTTTCTATCTGTGTTGGTCCTGCGATCAGTGCAGCCTGGATAGGCTTATTTTTTTTCTATGTAAATAAAATATATATATATATATATATATATATATATATATATATATATATATATATATATATATATATATATATATATATATATATATATATATATATATATATATATATATATATATGAAATACTCGAGTTGGTGAATTCTAGCTGTAAATAACCATGCCCCCAACCACGCCCCCCACCCCCTACCCCCCACCTCCCGATATTGGAGGTCTCAAGGTTGGCAAGTATGAGTAGCGTGACGTAGTCAGTTGAAAGGCTCCTCACATTTTCCTATTGTTTTCAATGCAGCTAGAGCGATTCGGGCCGAGAAAGCGACGATTACCCCATTAAATTGAGCGAGGATGAAAGATTTGTGGATGAGGAACGTTAGAGTGAAGGACTAGAATGCAGTGCAAGACATATCTTTTTTCGCTCTGACCGTAACTTAGGTACAAGCTGGCTCATTGGATTCCACACTCTCTCCTTTTTCTATTGTGGATCACGGATTTGTATTTTAAACCACCTCGGATACTATATCCTCTTGAAAATGAGAGTCGAGAACGCGAAATGGACATTCACAGTGACTTTTATCTCCACGACAATACATCGACGAAACACTTTAGCTACGGAGCTAACGTGATAGCATCGTGCTTAACTGCATATAGAAACAAAATAAATAAATCCCTGACTGGAAGGATAGACAGAAGATCAACAATACTATTAAACCATGGACATGAAAATACACGGTTAATGCTTTCCAGCATGGCGAAGGTTAACAATGCTTTTGCTAACGACGCCATTGAAGCTAACTTAGCAACCGGACCTCACAGAGCTATGCTAAAAACATTAGCTATCCACCTATGCCAGCCAGCCCTCATCTGCTCATCAACACCCGTGCTCACCTGCGTTCCAGCGATCGACGGTGCGACGAAGGACTTCACCCGATCACAGATGCGGTCGGCAAGACGGAGGAAGTTAAGGTGAGTTCGGCGGCTAGCGCGTCTGCTATCCATCACTGTCCTCCTGGCTGTGTTGCTGTAGTCCGCCGCTAATACACCGATCCCACCTACAACTTTCTTCTTGGCAGTCTCCATTGTTCATTAAACAAATTGCAAAAGATTCACCAACACAGATGTCCAGAATACTGTGGAATTTTGAAATGAAAACAGAGCTTTTTTGTATTGTATTCAATGGGGTACCAATACTTCTATCAACCGTTTACGTCACGCGCATACGTCATCATATCTAGACGTTTTCAACCGGAAGTGTGGCGGGAAATTTAAAATTGCACTTTATAAGTTCACCCGGCCGTATTGGCATGTGTTGCAATGTGAAGATTTCATCATTGATATATAAACTATCAGACTGCGTGGTCGGTAGTAGTGGGTTTCAGTAGGCCTTTAAGACTGGCAGACACACCGTCTACAAGACATTAGTTGAATCAAATACGAGCAAATACAAGCTTAGATCATCCATACTCTTTGTTAGGGAATGTTTTGTTTATAGATTTATTTTCTTTCTACTGACATGAAATTTAGGATGCCAACATTTGCATTCTTTACATATTCATGCAGTAAGTCAAACTGTTAGACATTAGTATTCTCAAGTACAAGCTAGAGCTTGTACGATCAACCAAAAAATAATCGAAACTGACATTTTGTGCTTCTGACCGACATAACACTGCCATGTTTGTTGTTTCAGTTTCCCCCTCAATTCTCTCTACTAATACACCATCATATTTAAAATACACTACTGGCGGTGTAGGTACACAACAGACAGCCAGGTGTCACGAAGCATGAAGCAGCTCTTACGAAAAGGAATTCCGTGGCAGTTGTTTGGACACACTTTGGCTACAATAACGATGGCGTCGACCAAAAAGTAGAGATTTTGGCCATTTCATCTTATTTACAGTCGTATTCAAAAGTTTACATATACTTGTAAAGAACATAATGTCATGGCTGTCTTGAGTTTCCAATAATTTCTACAACTCTTATTTTTTTTGTGATAGTGATTTGAGCACATACTTGTTGGTCACAAAGAACATACATGAAGTTTGGTTCTTTTATGAATTTATTATGGAACTATTGACCACAGAACTTCCCTCCAGAAGGTCTTATCTTTGTCCATGTGACGTCAGATGAAACAAAAATTGAGTTGTTTGGCCACAATACCCAGCGATATGTTTGGAGGAGAAAAGGTGAGGCCTTTAATCCCAGGAAAACCATGCCTACCGTCAAGAATGGTGATGGTAGTATTATGCTCTGGGCCTGTTTTGCTGCCAAAGAAAGTGGTGCTTTACAGAGAGTAAATGGGACAATGAAAAAGGAGGATTACCTCCAAATTCTTCAGGACAACCTAAAATCATCAGCCCAGAGGTTGGGTCTTGGACGCAGTTGGGTGTTCCAACAGGACAATGACCCCAAACACACGTCAAAAGTGGTAAAGGAAGGGCTAAATCAGGCTAGAATTAGGGTTTTAGAATGGCCTTCCCAAAATCCTGACTTAAATGTTTGGACAATGCTGAAGAAACAAGTCCATGTCAGAAAACCAACAAATTTAGCTGAACTGCACACATTTTGTCAAGAGAAGTGGTCAAAAATTCAACCAGAAGCTTGTGGATGGCAACCAAAAGCGCCTTATTGCAGTGAAACTTGCCAAGGGACATGTAACCAAATATTAACAATTGCTGTATGTATACTTTTGACCCAGCAGATTTGGTCACATTTTCAGTAGACCCATAATACATTCATAAAAGAACCAAACTTCATGAATGTTTTGTGTCACAACAAACGAGTATGTGCTCCAATCACTCTATCACAAAAAAAACAAGAGTTGTAGAAATTATTGGAAACTCAAGACAGCCATGACATTATGTTCTTTACAAGTGTATGTAAACTTTTGACCACGACTGTAGCTGTGTGTGGGTTTCTAAACAAGAAAGAAGAAGTATGCTGATAAATAATGGTGGTTGGAGACAGCAACTTTGTGACTGGCCACACACATTGGATCTCCAGTGTAATCCTGTGAACAGACCCTGAGCTAGGCTGAAAATAGCCTAAACCATGGGGATGCACAGTTCAATAGACACTATTTAGGCCCTATGAAATGCAAAGCCAGGAGACACATCCCTACTGTTAAGCCACATGGCTAAGGTACCAGCAACACTCGGTCACGCTTTCATGTTTCTTAATCACACACTATAAAACCCAACACAAAGAAGGGTATATATGAATGTGAGTGTGAATATTCTCTATCTGTGTTGGCCCTGCGATGGAGTGGCGACCCGAATGCAGCTGGGATAGGCTCCAACCACCCCCGCGACCCCGTGTTTGTTCAATGTACATTAGGGAAAATGTATAAACCCCTTTAAGATGTGGATAAAAATTCACATTTCTAGTTAAAACAGTCAAATGAAAAAAATATATAAACTGAGAAGTGGTCTGAAAATAATTATGTTCCATCAATACATTGTTATGGTTTAAATATCTTATGGTTATATAGGAAAAGCAACAGTCAAGTATTGGAGAGTCCTGTCAAAATTGGTTTGTGTCTGGATTAGCACATTATAATATCCTTAATGGGGAATATGAGCACCATGTTTTATCATTGTAGGCTCCTAGTAGGTTTGTTTGTTTGTTTTGTGGTTATTGTGTAATCATGTTTGTTTGAAGTCAATTAATCAAGAAAAAGCTCAAGAATAGAAGAACAAAATATCCGAAACGTATTTAGCAAAATTCACACCTTGAGTGCAGTGCACCGTGCCGCGCATGCGCAGTGATCCACTTTTAATTGCAATGAATGATGCCGTCTGGTTCTGCTAGAGCTCTATGGTAAGTTCTCCAGCCTCATTCTCCGGCTAGCACACAGGTGAGGAGACATATGTTCACAATAAAGGGTTGTTTTGTGACAACATGCAATGTTTTCTAGCTAGCAACATTAGCTATGGTAATGGTTATGGTATTAGTTTATTTCGAAAATGTGTTGCCATTAGCTTAATTATTCAAGCAGGGGTCACTGTAGTTTGTGCACACTGCTTTCAGTTGTGCTGTTGTTGGAAATAATTGTATTTTTAGTTGTTTTTACTGTGAAGTTTTATTAAGGTGGTCCCATATCACCATGCTTTAACAGTAAAATATATATTTTTTCCTAAACCTAAATAGCTTTAGACCATTTGATTAATATCAATAACAATACACAAAACAAATAAGAATAAAATGTATATACGTTTGTAAAAGTGTAAATAAAATTTGAATAAAAATTAGGACAAAATAAAAAGAAGGCAAGGTGCACCCTGATTTAAGTCATGTATGTCTCACATTTATTTATTTGTATTTTAGGTTTTACAATGTGTCTTAACTTTATTTTTGTATTGAAAATGTTCCTTGTGTTTTGTTAAGTCTTCTGTCAGCACCACAATTGCTTCCTGGTTCTTAGTGTTCTCCATCCAACACAAACACTTTGAAACACAACACAGAGGAACACCAAGCACTCATGCATACAATTGTAATATCATACATCACATTCAAGATTCAAGATTGTTTATTGTCATATGCACAGTTAGACAGTTTGCCGTACAAAGAAAATCTTACTTTGCTAGTCCACCCTTCAACAAGTCACACGGTACTTAGCTAAAAATAAAAATAAAAATGTATCTACAAGGCACAGTAAGTAACATAACATTATTGCACATTCTGATTGACAGTCAACAGTATAAATATGGAGGTGACATTTGGTCACAGCAGCAGTTAAAGTGTCTTTAGTGATCAAAGGTGAAAAGTGTCTACAGTGATGGTTCACAGTTCGGGAGTGGTCATGGTAGCTGTCTTTTGTTCAAAAGATAAAAGTAAAAGGGGGGGGGGGCAGCTGGGGGAGCTAGCATTCACAAGTTAGCATTCACAAGCCTGATAGCCTGTGGGTAGAAACTGTTTGTCAGTCTCGTAGTCCTGGATTTCCGGCTACTGTATCGTCTGCCTGATGGTAGGAGGCTGAAGAGACTGTGCTGGGGGTGTGTACTGTCCTTTATGATGTTGTGTGCTCTCCTGGTGGCCCTGATAGAGTACATGTCCTGTAGTGAGGGGACGGCTGCTCCTGATATGTACTGAGCAGTTTTAATCACTCGCTGGAGTGCCTTCCTGTCCTTAGCAGCGCAGTTTCCATACCAGACCGTGATTGAGCTGGTAAGGACACTCTCAACCGTACTTCTATAGAAGTTGCTGAGAATTTTGGGTGGCATGCCAAATTTTCTCAGCCTTCTTAGGAAGTACAGTAGCTGCTGGGCTTTCTTTATTGTTTGTTGGGTGTTGTGATCCCAAGTGAGGTCCTCGCTGATGTGGGTCCCGAGGAATGTAAAGGTTTTCACCCTGTCCACCTTTGTCTCCCCTATGTACAGAGGTGCGTACTGTGCACTCCTTCTCCGTGGGTCAATAATCATCTCCTTGGTCTTGTCTGTGTTCAAGGAGAGATTATTATCCTGACACCAGGCCACCAGTTCCGCTACCTCCCTTCTGTACGCTGCCTCAGCTCCCCCGGTGATCAGTCCGACGACCGTAGTATCATCTGCAAACTTGATGATACTGGTGTTGTTCTGGGAGGCCACACAGTCGTGTGTGAAGAGGGTGTACAATAGGGGGCTCAGCACGCAGCCTTGGGGGGGTCCCTATGCTTAGAACCTTTGTGCCAGATGCCAGATGTCTGGTTGCCGATTCTGACTGACTGGGGCCGGTCACATGGTTCCAGTTTCTCATTACATGTCCAAAAAGGAGCAGGAAGAAGCATAATCCTAAACCATTTGTTTGTACTTAATCTGTAACCACAGTGAATTAATAAATAAATAGACAAATAAGGAAGTAAATATTAAATGATCATACATAGTTATGATTCTCATAATGAGATGAATAAGATTTTCTTATTTTTCATTAAGGTTCAAGATGTTTAACAGGATTCTTCTTTAAAAAACTTTTTAAACTTAGTGTTTACAAAGTGGCTGTAAACATTTTGAGTTAAAGTTTCCTAAAGTGGATCATGTTAGTAATTTGTTTATTAATCCATTCCATAATTTAATTCTTGATTGATTGATTGAAACTTTTATTAGTAGATTGCACAGTGAAGTACATATTCTGTACAATTGACCACTAAATGGTAACACCTGAATAAGTTTTTCAACTTGTTTAAGTCGGGGTCCACTTAAATTGATTCATGATACAGATATATACTATCAAATACTATCAAATATATACTAACATCATAATACAGTCATCACTCAAGATAATCATCAGAGTATATACATTGAATCATTTACATTATTTACATTATTTACAATCCACATACTGATATTCTAAAGGTTTTAAGTGTTGTACATACATGTAAATGTTTTGAATTACATTTTTTTCCAAGTTTATATTTATCTTCTTTTTTTGAAAATAATTGTTGTACGTTCTTGGGTAGCAGGTTATAGTTTGCTTTGTATATCATATATTCTGTTTACAAATGCACCAAATCATTGAATTTTAATATTTTGGATTCAGTAAATGAAGGGTTTCAATGTTCTCTATATCCAACATTTTGTAGTATTCTAACTGACCTCTTTTGCAACACGGTTAGTGAATGAAGTGTTATTTCCCCATATTTCTACACAATAACTCAGACATGGTAACACAAGCAAGCAGGAGAGAATATGCAGCCAGGCACTGGCTATGGTTGTTGACTGCTTCCCCAGCACTAATACTACTAGTGAGTACATATCACATGCTGAGTTTATTTTTGTTTAAAAAATAAATGTCCCTGTATTTTTTGAAGGGCTGAATAAAGTCTTGTCAGCACTACAATCACTCCGTGGTTCATGGTCTTCTCCATCTGAATGTTGAGTTGCTAATGTTAGCACGTGCTTCATTTCCAGCTTTGCCAGACCACTTAAATACATCAGAAGTATTGCATTTTGTCACAAAACGATCTTTCATTTTGAACATTCGTCACTTGTGTCTGTGCTAACTCCAGAAACTAGCGAGTGTTGCAATTGCATGCGGAAATTGCAATGCAAAAATCGGAATTTAATGCTTGACTGTTGAAATGCACAATTTGGCACGATTTGTCGGACCATTTCTGCTTTCATCAGTGCTGTTTAAATAAGCCTTCATGTTTCACTGGCATCATTTATTTCTCTGACAATTGCATAGTGTAGCTTGTGTAAAGTGTTGGCTTGAACTGAATTAGTTTCTATGTTCCGTGTAGGCAAAGTGAAGAGGACACCCTTTATCCTTTTGCTGATTGGTCTGCCATGAGGCCACGCCCCTCGCACTACGTCCACGGAAAAAAGGGCCAAAAAACTGAATCTGAAAAAACAGATTTGAATCTGAAAAAGAAAGATGTGAAACTTGGAAGAAAAAAAAAAGAAAATGTAAAAACTAAAAGTTTAATCTGAAAAATGTTGAAGCTCAAATATCAAAATATATGAAAGTGAAAAATTCAAATAAAGTATTAATTCAAAATAAATGCTAAGTGTAAATAAAAATGATATTGAACCTGAAATAAAAACAGTTAATTATTTTTTATTTTGAATACAGTGATGTATTTTTCAAAATTCTACATCAAAACCTGAACTTTTAGTTTCAAAGTAAATTTTTTCAAGTACAAAACTTTTGGCCCTGATTTATCTCGATATATTACTCTATGTGGATTGTCTATCTGTGTTGGCCCTGCGATGAGGTGGCGACTTGTCCAGGGTGTACCTTGCCTTCCGCCTGAATGCAGCTGAGATAGGCTCCAGCACCCCCCGCAACAAAAGATCCAATATGTGCTCAAAGCTTGATGCTATGAATACAAAAAATGTGTCTGTTTAATGACTTCGTATTGGAACTAATTAGAGTTGTCGCCCAAACTTTTTCCAAATAACGCTTTGATCAATTCATGATTCCAATGCATGTTAGGAAAACTGATTCTCTAATGCCGAATTTAGTTTGAAGCTAAAATTACATAATGCTGTAAAAAAATTGCCTCTTTGTATAATAAATCCTACTTTAATCATTGATTACAGATATCATTCACGAGGGGGCCGTCAAATTCCCATTAACTGCTACAAACGGTTAGCAGTAAAACCTCTCTATAGCAGTGGTAGCATTAAATTGCGCAAGTGATGCACTACATCCTGCCATATGTTGTACCATGATGGTGGTGTAAGGAAGACATATCAGTCTCACCATGAAATATAAGCCCTGTCAATCCATTAGATTGTGACTTTAATGGTCACTTCTCTGTATCTATGTGCTGTCAGGCAGATGTGTAATAAATGTGATACATGATAAATAGGCAAGCAGCGTTATTTTCCTATCTAATCTTTTTGTTTTGTTATTTGACATTGTAAACCTATTTACGTGTCGTAAATATAATATGGGAAAAAGTGGGAATTGGCAAGTGGGTGATGCATCAGAGCACCACTGCGCTTAATCAGGAGCCCAGCTGGAGGCGTAGCTGTGCTCTAACTCTGTGAAGTGACTTTGTCCTCTTCCTCGTCATCAGGGGCTTTAGGATAAAAAATGGAGGATGGTTTTTTGTTGGTTTTTTTGGCTTTCTCAGAGCAGCATGTGACTGTAATTAGCTTGGACCTGATACTGTACAGACAGCACATCTCAGATGAATGTGAAGCTGCCTTTTGCACATCCGGAGACAGTTTCATTCATTTCCATTGTATTTTGCTAATTCATACGGATTGCCACCTTTTGTTTATCTGTATTTCACAGCTCACCATGTTATGGTATCTCGGTAGAGGGGTACAGACCCAAGAGAATATCTTGCATGATTATTTTATATGCATCTTAATTGGCGAGCAGCCAAAGTATCTCCTACAAACTGGGTCTGCAGCATGTTTTTTAGCAGTTGGCTAAGTATACTGTACACGCGTATGTGTGTGTTTGTAGTACGGAGCCCCTAAAGCAGTGGTTCTTAACCTTGTTGGAGGTACCGAACCCCACCAGTTTCATATGCGCATTCACCGAACCCTTCTTTAGTGAAAAATAAAATGTTTTTTTTTTTTCAAATTCAAGACAAAGTTAGATGTTTTTGGTAAAACTTTAGTATGGGGAACATATTCTAAGTAACAAAGACTTAATTTAGAGTATTTTGGACACTAGGGGAACATATTCTAAGTAACAAAGACTTAATTTAGAGTTATTTGGTTAGGGTTAGGGCCAGGGTTAGAGGGTTAGGGTTATAATGAGGCCATGCCAAATAAGGCATTAATAAGTACTTAATAATGACTAGTTAAGAGCCAATATGCTACTAATTTGCATGTTAATAAGCAACTAATTAATGGTGAATATGTTCCCCATACTAAAGTGTTACCATGTTTTTATACTAGTGCACAAAATGAACCGAGCATGAACATCACCTTGTTCAAAGAACAAAACCAACACAGTGCATAAACTCACAACAAATGACACACCTGCAAATCAGTGTGACTTCTGCTGTTGCCGTATCCTTAATACGCCGATAGGGAGAAGTTTTTATTTACACGATGAGTCGGGTGTGTCTTGACCTCCGCCGAACCCCTGAGCCCGACTCACCGAACCCCTAGGGTTCGATCGAACCCAGGTTAAGAACCACTGCCCTAAAGGGACATGGGGGAAAACATTTTTTAGATATGTATCCCGTGCGCACGAGAAACTATCTCGTGCTCACGCAAATTTTTCTTGTGCGCTCGAGATGTTTTCCCGTGAGCACCAGAAACATATCTACAAAAATATTTTCCCCATTTCTATCTAATGAAGTATTTCTGTCACTAAATGAGGTAACAGCAATGAGTGAGAAAGCTAACTGCAACTCTATGACATCTATGGAAAAAAAACCTGCATTGCTAATTAGGTTTGTTTGGGTGCCTTTTGAGAGCTGATCAGTTCGAAATGGGGAGTAATGAGCATAAAAGGCAGTCACAGTGAGCTGTCAGACAAACAGCTGTGGGCGACAACAACCTCCTTCACTGTGCATGTAATGTGCAGCATCAAAACAGATCAGTCACTCAAAAAAGTGGGAATTAAATAGGCCAATTATTGACTGACATTTAACCGCACCATGAATTGTGACACCTCTGTTATTTCATTTTCAGATTTGGACAGAAATTGTTGAATTTATTTAGTCTGTAGCAAATTTAAAAAATACACCAGAGGAATATAAAGAGTTTTCTTTTGAATGTTGCTTGTCCTCTAAAAACCCATTACAATTTGATGGAGCATATAACATGATGTTGAAAGCTTGCCGCCTGAATTTGCTCATAAAGTACCCTTTGAACGCGACCTCTAATTGCAAATGCTTTAATGCGGAGGATGCTGCACTCTGGCTGTTACGTCTTCCCTTGTAACTACTCACATAAAAAATACTATAAATTAAATTTATTTCAGGTCTTCTGGGTGTCATAATTAACCTTCAAGAAAACAGACTGGTAACAAAAAGCTAGGTGATTCATTACATGAATTCAGCGGTTACAAATAGAATTGCTCATTACTCAATATCAACCAGTTTCATAAACCTTCACTTTTGCTCTTTTCTCAGACATGGGACTCGATGTGCTGGAGAGGTTGCAGCTTCATTTAACAATGGCGTTTGTGGCGTGGGTGTAGCCTATAATGCTAAAATTGGAGGTGAGTGCATTATAGTAATGATGATATTAAGTTATTTAATTTTACTGGTCCCATCAATCTGAAGAGCTAATCAAAACTTCATACATAGTTCTCATTTTAATCATTCTATCCTATGGTCTTTGTTATTGATTCATGGTTATTGTGGATATATTTCTTGTTTAGTTTGCAGTGTTTCTCAACATTTATTGAGCCAAAGCACACATTTTGCAATAGAACAAATCTCATGGCACACGTTACAGGTAGAGATACATTATATTGCCAAAGGTATTTGGCCACCTGCCTTGACTCACATATGAACTTGAAGTGCCATCCCATTCCTAACCCATAGGGTTCAATATGATGTCAGTCCACCTTTTGCAGCTATTACAGATTCAACTCTTCTGGGAAGGCTGTCCACAAGGTTGCGGAGTATGTTTATAGGAATTTTCGATCATTCTTCCAAAAGCGCATTGGTGAGGTCACACACTGATGTTGGTTGAGAAGGCCTGGCTCTCAGTCTCCGTTCTAATTCATCCCAAAGGTGTTCTATTGGGTTCAGGTCAGGACTATGTGCAGGCCAGTCAAGGTCATCCACACCAGACTCTGTCAGCCATGTCTTTATGGACCTTGCTTTGTGCACTGGTGCACAGTCATGTTGGAAGAGGAAGGGGCCCGCTCCAAACTGTTCCCACACGGTTGGGAGCATGGAATTGTCCAAAATGTTTTGGTATCCTGGAGCATTCAAAGTTCCTTTCACTGGAACTAAGGGGCCAAGCCCAACTCGTGAAAAACAACCCCACACCTTAATTCCTCCTTCACCAAATTTCACACTCGGCACAATGCAGTCCGAAATGTACTGTTCTCCTGGCAACCTCCAAACCCAGACTCGTCCATCAGATTGCCAGATGGAAAAGCGTGATTTATCACTCCAGAGAAGGCGTCTCCATTGCTCTAGAGTCCAGTGGCGACATGCTTTACACCACTGCATCCGACGCTTTGCATTGGACTTGGTGATGTATTTCTTGGATAAAGCTGCTCGGCCATGGAATCTCATTCAATGAAGCTCTCTGCGTACTGTACGTGGGCTAATTGGAAGGTCACATGAAGTGTGGAGCTCTGTAGTAAAGTCGGCAACCTCTTTTCACTATGCGCTTTAGCATCTACTGACCCCTCTGTCAGTTTACGCGGCCTACCACTTCGTGGTTGAGTTTTTGTTGTTCCCAAACTCTTCCATTCTCTTATAATAAAGCCGACAGTTGACTTTGGAATATTTAGGAGCGAGGAAATTTCACGACTGGATTTGTTGCACAGGTGGCATCCTATGACAGTTCCACGCTGGAAATCACTGAGAGCGGCCCATTCTTTCACAAATGTTTATAGAAACAGTCTACATGCCTAAGTGCTTGATTGTATACACCTGTGGCCGGGCCAAGTGATTAGGACACCTGATTCTGATCATTTGGATGGGTGGCCAAATACTTTTGGCAATATAGTGTAGGTGTCACGGTGGAGAAATGTCAGCTGAAAGCGTAACCCCAGGATGCAAAGACAGAAAGCAGTGTGCAGGTAAAAATGAAGTGAATTATATTTATATAGTGTTTTTTCTCTCTAGAGACTCAAAGCACTTTACATAGGGAAAGCCATTATCTACATATTTTAAGCTACATTTAAACCATTGTGGGTGGCACTGGGAGCAGGTGGGTAAAGTTTCCTGACAAAGGACACAACGGCAGTGACTAAGATGGCGGAAGCGGGAATCGAACCTGGAACCCTCATGTTGCTGGCACGGCTGCTCTACCAATCAAGCCACGCCGCCCCAAAAGAGTATAATTCTATACTCAAAGAGCAAACAACTGCAGAAACAAAAGGCTAGTGCAAGGAACGTAGTGGCAGCAAAGGAACTCACGCGCACTGACAAAAGGCGATAAGCCAGCGCTGGCAAGCAGCAACAGGTGAACCTAAGTAGGCTTGATTAGAAATGGAAAACGGGCGTGCTTGCAGGAAACTAGACAGGTGAAGGTGCAACAAAACAAGGAATTCAAAATGAAGTAGAAACAAAATAAGAGCAACAGGACAGGAAATGATACAGAACACAGGAAAATAACTAAGGAAGTCCAAACTGTCATGTGGGATAATTATCTTAATGCTAATTTATATTGGATTTGCCATACATATGTTATCGATTAGCATTATCAATTTTACATTGTGATTTTACGTCTTGGAATTTCAACTGCATGCAAAGTCTACTATATAATACAGTATAGCAGTGTTTTTCAACCACTGTGCCGTGGTACACCAGTGTGCCGTGAGATACAGTCTGGTGTGCCGTGGGAGATTATGCAGTTTCACCTATTTGGGTTAAAAATATTTTTTACAAACCAGTAATTATAATCTGCAAATAATGTGCCGTTGTTGAGTGTCGGTGCTGACTAGAGCTCGGCAGAGTAACTGTGTCATACCATACCATACCAGTAGGTGGAAGCCGGTAGCTAATTGCTTTGTAGGTGTCAGGAACACGTCGTGTGAGATGACAATGGTTTGTCGTGATCACAATATGCAGGCGACAGCCGGAGGCAGTGTTCAGGTAAAAAGGTATCTAATGCTTAAACCAAAAATAAACAAAAGGTGAGTGCCCTTAAGAAAAGGCATTGAAGCTTAGGGATGGCTATGTAGAATGAAACTAAAACTGAACTGGCTACAAAATAAACAAAAACAGAATGCTGGACGACAGCAAAAACTTACAGCGTGTGGAGCAGCAGACGGCGTCCACAAAGTACATCCGTACATGACAACAATGTCCACACACAAAAAGATAGCAACAACTTAAATATTCTTGATTGCTAAAACAAAGCAGGTCCGGGGAATAGCGCTCAAAGGAAGACATGAAACTGCAACAGAAAAAGCCACCAAAATAGGAGCGCAAGACAAGAACTAAAACACCAAACATGGGAAAACACCAAAAAAGTATAAGTCACGGCGTGATGGGACAGGTCGTGACAGTACACCTACTTTGAGACAAGAGCTATAGTGATGCATGGTTGGTTATGGTTTAAATTCATATCCAACAATTGCGACAACGACTTTTTATTGTCTACTGAGTTTAATTTTTTAATGATTTCTGCTGTTGGTGTGCCTCCGGATTTTTTCAATGAAAAAAATGCGCCTTGGCTCAAAAAAGGTTGAAAAATACTCCAGTAGAGTACAGTACTTGCAAATGAAACAGAAGTATTAGAAACAAGATACATGAACAACACATCCATCCATCCATTTTCTACCGTTTGTCCCTTCTGGGGTTGCGGGGGGTGCTGAAGCCTATCTCAGCTGCATTCGGGCGGAAGGCGGGGGTACAACACAGCTTAGTGTTAAATCAAAACAATGGTTGACAACACTAAATTGACCCAAGTGTGTGAATGTTATCTATCTGTGTTGGTCCTACGATGAGGTGGCGATTTGTCCTAGGTGTACCTCGCCTTCCGCCCGAATTCAGCTGGGATAAGCTCCAGCACCCCCTGCAACCCTGAGAGGGACAAGCGGTTGAAGATGGATGGATCCTTTTTTTGATTAACATTTATTAACACATTTTATCACACATAAAAGTAACAAAACATGGTACTGTTGAGTACCAGTATCAATTCCCAGCTACTGTGAATTGGTACAGTATTAACTCAAATATTAAACGTACCCATCCCTAGGTACATGTGATTTGTTCTGCTTGTCACACTATGTCACTGACATAAATACACTACTGTTCAAAAGTTTGGGGTCACCCAAACAATTTTGTGGAATAGCCTTCATTTCTAAGAACAAGAATAGACTGTCGAGTTTCAGATGAAAGTTCTCTTTTTCTGGCCATTTTGAGCGTTTAATTGACCCCACAAATGTGATGCTCCAGAAACTCAATCTGCTCAAAGGAAGGTCAGTTTTGTAGCTTCTGTAACGAGCTAAACTGTTTTCAGATGTGTGAACATGATCGCACAAGGGTTTTCTAATCATCAATTAGCCTTCTGAGCCAATGAGCAAACACATTGTACCATTAGAACACTGGAGTGATAGTTGCTGGAAATGGGCCTCTATACACCTATGTAGATATTGCACCAAAAACCAGACATTTGCAGCTAGAAAAGTCATTTACCACATTAGCAATGTATAGAGTGTATTTCTTTAAAGTTAAGACTAGTTTAAAGTTATCTTCATTGAAAAGTACAGTGCTTTCCCTTCAAAAATAAGGACATTTCGATGTGACCCCAAACTTTTGAACGGTAGTGTATATGAACTAAGATAACTTGTTTGTCGTAAATGAATATGAATTTTTGGACCAATTAAGTGAACTCTCCCATGGCACACTTGATGTCTTTTAATGGCACAATGAAGTGCTGTGACACAGTAGTTTAAATTATTTTAACCTTTGCAACCGAAACTTTTTGACAGACTTCACCCATGTCGATGTATTGTGTTTTGGCACTTAGCCCAAGTGGTTAATTATTTTGTGAATGTGAGTTGATGGTGGATGAAATAGCCTCAGTAAGTCTCATAATGACTTGAAAAGAAGGCCTTAGTGTAATTGATTCAAGTGTTTTCTCCAAATGTCATAAAACTTGGAACACAAATACTGGAGTGCCTAAACAACTATTCAGTCTGGACATGTCGTATTTGAACAAACCAAAACAGTCTACTGTAAATTAATTTTTGTAATGGAGGATTTGTATTAAGTTGTGACATCAAATGATCTGTTAATAGCATGATGATAGAAGCTGTCAGGTGACAGCATCCGATCCCTACGCAACTCCAGTCAGTCCCATCCAGATGTGCCTCATAACTCTCTTTTGTCTTAATTACCATTTGTCTCCCAGTGGAGGAACATATTGGCCTTGCTTTTCAAGACATAATCCTCCGTGACTCTTTTCACATCACAGGAGGTTGCTAATGAGCAGCTGAATATTGCTTCTGTATGCTAAAAGCATGTTCACAAGTACGAGAGGGGACACTTAAAATGGGGTCATCCTTATTGAACAATGGTAAGTGCTAATTGTTTAAACACCGCATTTGACTTTATGTTGCTCAATTATTGTGTCATCCTCCTTCGCTTTTCTCTATGAATACACACACACACAAACACATTCATCTGAACGTATACCTCTAATGCTTCTGGGCACTCACACCGCAGTGTTAGTGTCACAGATGTTAAAGCGAACTAACAACCGTGATTTTAATTACAACTGCAATAGTGCACCAGGTGAACTTTTTTTTGCTGTGTGTCACATTTTAAGCGACTTGATAAGCAAACCTTAACAGTATAAGCCAAATCTACTGCCTTGTGTGCAACCACCCTGTTGGCAGGTGTATTAATGCCTGCAGGGCCTGGAATAGATTATTTAAATCGTAACGCGAACGTCAGTGTTGCTGCTCAGGTCCGGGGATCTGGTCCCGGTAATAGACCTCAATTGAGGGTGGTTCATTTCACACCTTTCTACAGCCATTAATGTTCGCCGGGCTGATCTAAGGCTCCTCACATCAAACGCCCAGGCAGTGGCATGTTTAGGTTTGATTAAAGCTGTCAAGGTGGTTCTACCCTGTGGACACACCAGTCTGTTGCAGGCTCTGTGAACTCTCATCCCATCGTTCTATTAGTTCTTTCTGTGTGTGTCTGTGTTGTATTTTTTGTTAAGCACAGAAAATAGTCGGGTGTACATCAGAGTAGCATTTGTGAGCAAAGTTTTGCCCTCATTAAAACTAGAAATGTTTTTTTTGCTGCAAATCATAATATGAGTGTGTGGGATTCAATAACTTTTATGGACAGAATTTGTAGGCGCAGTCAGGGCGTTGAGGGGATCCGGTTTGGTGGCTGCAGGATTAGGTCTCTGCTTTTTGCAGATGATGTGGTCCTGATGGCTTCATCGGGCCAGGATCTTCAGCTCTCACTGGATCGGTTCGCAGCCGAGTGTGAAGCGACTTGGATGAGAATCAGCACCTCCAAGTCCGAGTCCATGGTTCTCGCCTGGAAATGGGTGGAGTGCCGTGTCCGGGTTGGGGAGGAGACCCTGCCCCATGTGGAGGAGTTCAAGTACCTCGGAGTCTTGTTCACGAGTGAGGGAAGAGTGGATCGTGAGCTCGCCAGGCGGATCGGTGCGGCGTCTTCAGTAATGCGGACGCTGTATCAAGCCGTTGTGGTGAGGAAGGAGCTGAGCCGGAAGGCAAAGCTCTCAATTTACCGGTCGATCTACGTTCCCATCCTCACCTATGGTCATGAGCTTTGGGTTATGACCGAAAGGACAAGATCACGGGTACAAGCGGCCGAAATGAGTTTCCTCCGCCGGGTGGCGGGGCTTTCCCTTAGAGATAGGGTGAGAAGCTCTGTCATCCGAGAGGAGCTCAAAGTAAAGCCACTGCTCCTCCACAATGAGAGGAGCCAGATGAGGTGGTTCAGGCATCTGGTCAAGATGCCACCCGAACGCCTCCCTAGGGAGGTGTTTCGGGCACGTCCGACCTGTAGGAGGCCACGGGCAAGACCCAGGACATGTTGGGAAGACTATGTCTCCCGGCTGGCCTGGGAACGCCTCGGGATCCCCCGGCAGGAGCTGGACGAAGTGGCTGGGGAGAGGGAAGTCTGGGCTTCCCTGCTTAAGCTGCTGCCCCCGCGACCCAACCTCGGATAAGCGAAAGACGGTGGATGGATGGATGGATGGATGGATGGGGTTCAATAACAGTCAAATACTTTTTTTCCCCCCACTTCCTGAGTTTAGAATGTAGAAGTACACCCTGATGCCGCTCACATCTTTAAACTGGTCACAGAATTTGAGTTGCTTTTATGTGTGTTTAACAGGAGTCCGTATGTTGGATGGGGAGGTGACAGATGTGGTGGAGGCCCACTCTCTTAGCCTCAACCCGCAGCACATCCATATTTACAGTGCCAGCTGGGGTCCAGAAGATGATGGCAAGTCGCTGGATGGCCCTGCTAAACTGGCCAAGGAGGCTTTCCAGCAGGGAATCACAAGGGTCAGTCATGCCTTAACCTGGACATTTCACATTTTTAGTCAGTATTAATAAAAGTAACTGGGACAGCAAGTATAATAGGTTATATGATAGTGTCTGGCTTTTGCTACACAATGATCAATAATTCTGGAAAATGAGACGTATTACACTATATTGCCAAAAGTATTTGGCCACCTGCCTTGACTCACATTTGAACTTGAAGTGCCGTCTCATTCCTAACACATAGTGAAGTGAAGTGAAGTGAATTACATTTATATAGCGCTTTTTCTCAAGTGACTCAAAGCGCTTTACATAGTGAAACCCAATATCTAAGTTACATTCAAACCAGTGTGGGTGGCACTGGGAGCAGGTGGGTAAAGTGTCTTGCCCAAGGACACAACAGCAGTGACTAGGATGGCGGAAGCGGGGATCGAACCTGCAACCCTCAAGTTGCTGGCACGGCCGCTCTACCAACCGAGCTATACCGCCCCCACATAGCGTTCAATATGATGTCGGTCCACCTTTTGCAGCTATTACAGCTTCAACTCTTCTGGGAAGGCTGTCCACAAGGTTGCGGAGTGTGTTTATAGGAATGTTCCACCATTCTTCCAAAAGCGCATTGGTGAGGTCACACACTGATGTTGGTTGAGAAGGCCTGGCTCTCAGTCGCCGTTCTAATTCATCCCAAAGGTGTTCTATCGGGTTCAGGTCAGGACTCTGTTCAGGCCAGTCAAGTTCATCCACACCAGACTCTGCCATCCATGTCTTTATGGACCTTGCTTTGTGCACTGATGCACAGTCATGTTGGAAGAGGACGGAGGCCCGCTCCAAACTGTTCCCTGGAATTGTCAAAAATGTTTTGGTATCCTGGAGCATTAAAAGTTTCTTTCACTGGAACTAAGGGGCCAAGCCCAACTCGTGATATACAACCCCACACCATAATTCCTCTTCCACCAAATTTCACACTCACAATGCAAAATGCAGTCCGACCGTTCTCCTGGCAACCTCCAAACCCAGACTCGTCTATCAGATTGCCAGATGGAAAAGCCTGATTCATCACTTCAGAAAAGGCGTCTCCATTGCTCTAGAGTCCAGTGGCGACATGCTTTACACCACTGCATCCGACGCTTTGCATTGGACTTGGTGATGTATGGCTTAGATGCAGCATTCTCTGATGCTCTTTGCGTACTGTACGTGGGCTAATTGTTAGGTCACGTGACGTTTGGAGCTCTGTAGCAACTGACTGTGCAGAAAGTTGGCGACCTCTTTGCATTATGCGCATCTGCTGACCCCTCTTTGTCGGTTTTCGTGGCCTACCACTTCGTGGCTGAGTTGCTGTTGTTCCCAAACTCTTCCATTTTCTTATAATAAAGCAGACAGTTGACTTTGGAATATTTAGGAGCGAGGAATTTTCACAACTGGATTTTTTGCACATGTGGCATCCTATGATAGTTCCACGCTGGAAATCACTGAGCTCCTGAGAGCGACCCATTCTTTCACAAATGTTTGTAGAAACAGTCTCCCTGCCTAAGTGCTTGATTTTATACACCTGTGGCTTGGCCAAGTGATTAGGACACCTGATTCTGATCATTTGGATGGGTGGCAAAATACTTTTGGCAAAATAGTGTATTTCACAACACACGTTTGGTTACGGATTAAACTAGTACGGCCTGATCTGACTTGCGTTTTGACTCCAGTTCGTGGTAGTATGTAAATAGGGCTGTCAAAAGTTTATAAAGTGTGAGCAAATTCTGTTTAAGGCAAACTCTCAAACTCGCAGCTCACAGTGGCCCTCGACTTAACTTTATAGTTAAGCGTAATTGCGACCGCACACCATGAGCGACTAATAATTTCAAAAAACTGCTAAAAAAAAAGGGAACACTTAAACAACTCCAAGTCAATCCCACTGCTTCAATCACACATCACTTTCACATGCTGTGGTGCAAATGGAATAGACAGCCTGCAGAGGTTTTTTTTTTCTCTTTAATTTTTGAGTGAGATTCCAATTTCAGACCTCCGTGGGTTAATACATTCAATTTTTTTTATCATTTTTGTGTGATTTTGTTGTCTGCAAATTCAACTATGTATAGAAGAACATTTTGTTTTTTTTTAATATATTTCATTCATTCAGATTTAGGATGTGTTATTTTAGTGTTCCCTTTATTTTATTGAGCAGTGTTTATACCATAGCAATTTTGAATCCCATTAGACACTAACTACAATAACAACAATGACATACGAAGACGGCAAGCACGAGACAGGCGCTTCTGTAGCAGGCAAAGACGAAGAGCGCCAGACGGGCGACGACCCCACTGTGCGAGAGACAGGTGGCGGCGTGCCAGAACAGGACGGAAAGTTGTCAGCATTGTGGACGAACACACTGGAGCAGCAGGGAGTACTGGTGGCGACGTCACTGATGAGGTCATCTTAGCAGGGAGGCATGGTAGCATTGTGGACAACCTCACCGGAGCAGGAAGGCGTGCTGGTAGAGACGTTGCAGATGAGGTCATCCAAGCAGGGAGGCAAGGTAGCACCGTTGTGGAAGACCTCACTGGATCATAGCTCTCCTCTTCAAGGGACGGATACCACATGTCCCCAGAGAGGCCAACAGATGACAAGAATGGGTGGAAGGGAGCTTGATGAGAGGCTGAAGAACGCTTCAATGTGGCCATCAGTACAAAAATCTTTACAAGTCGCTGGGCCGTAGAAATCTCTGCGGGGTCACTCACTGGTTGGATCATATCTGTCAAGGTGGAAGATGGCTGCAATCAGAAGTCTCTGAAACGAGAGCTAGGCCATATCATCCCAAAATGAGCCGATTAAACGCCTGAAACTATGTGCTTCTAAATAAATACAAGGCTGGAATCCCATGCTGAAGAATCTATTTCAGATTTGGAATCATATATTGATTCATACTATTATAACATGACGACAAATCAGCGTGGGAGAGTCACTCAAGTGAGTCTGATGATATTACGAAGGACATAAAGATATCAGAAGCTCCATTGCAAAAATCAATGAGAAATTACAAAACCTCGACTTATTGAAGAAACTATCCGAGGATGTGGAGGAGCTTAAACAATCTATGGATTGTTGACGTGCTCAAGCAGGAAAACGCTACGCTACGAGCAGAAGTGAACAGCCTCAGACAGCAAACTTCTGACATCGAAAATACAAATATAAAAATCACGCAAGATATTTTGGATCTACAATGTAGGAATGTGGAGGGGGGAGTGGCCTGCGGACCTGCAGCGAAGCGGGGTGTGCCAGGATCTGCTTTGAGATCAGCGACAGGTGCGTAGATGGCCCACCTGGGCCTGGTTATCTAATCACCTGTCGCTCTGTTAAAAGGCAGCAGCCGGGAGGAGAGAGTTGTCGGATCTGGAGCAAGAGCGAGGGCGAGCCTGAGACGGACAAAAACAATTGCTGGAAAGCAAGAAACAGACTTTATTTAAAAATAAAAACTGTATTGTGAACCTGAACCGGGCTGTCATGTCAGTGCTTGGTGATCCGAAGAACTCCCTGGAGGGCAACTTCCACAAGGAGTATGCGGAACAATGTCATCATTCACGGAGTTCCCGGGGAAAAATGGGAAATTTACCACAAAACAGAGGAGTTGGTCCAAACTTTTTTAACATCCCATCTTAAGACGGACGGCGCAACAGCAAGGAACATCGGCTTTGGACGAGCTCATCGTATTGGGAAAAAACGACATTCTGGGGGGGAGAAGGTATGTCGCCCAGTTGTTGCACAGTTTGTTATCCCAAAGAGTAAATCCATGGTAATGGAGCATGGAAAAGAACTCAAGGGAACGACCTTCTCCATTAGTGACCAGTTTCCAGCCGAGATACTCAAGAGAAGACGGCTGTTGTATCCAATAATGAATGAGGCTAAAAAGAACAACAAACGAACCCGTCTAATCGTGGACAAACTCTACATCGAAGGAACTCTTTTTAGAAATGCCAGAATTACATACTGGTTGAGTGGCAGTGTTGATATAATCCAAACGGACTGAAAAGAACATATTGCAACCGCACCAAAACAATGGCGCGAGATGATGACGTAGTCATGGAAATGTTTAACACCGCCAAAAACCTCAATGAAGTTATTTCAGGTCCAAACATGACTTTTAGTCTGGCATAAAATTAAAAGTCTTGCTTTTTTCTTTATTGCTGTCCAAACGTTTTTTGGGGGGATGTACTACTGGCCTGGTTCTGTTTTTCCTTTTTCATACAACTACTTGATTAATTGGTGATATTTGCTTAGTTATTTTTGGTAATCTCATAGTTTTTTCTCTCTTCTCTTGTTTTACTTTTTAGCTTTCTCCTTCTCTTATGATTTTTTTTTTCTTTTATCATTTGTTTCTCTAATTTATTTTACTTTCTTTAAGCATGTTTGTTTTGCTATTGAAATTATTACATTTTGTGGTAAAGGGCAATGGGAGGGGGGAGGTAGGGGGATTGATAAGAAAAAATAACCCAGTTAAAATATACATTGAGAGGACACACTTACTAAAAATGTTATGTTAACACAAACATAAGATATTGCAATGACTAGAAAATGTTTGAGAATTATATCTTGGAATGTAAAAGGTGCAAATGAACAGGTGAAACAAAGAAAAAATCTGAAGCATCTAAACAATCTTTCTACTGATATTGCTTTTCTACAAGAAACCCATTTGAAAACTGAACATTTAATATATTTGAAAAAATAATGGGTTGGTGAGATAGTTGGTGTTGGACTATCCTCCAAAAGATCTGGTGTTGCTATAATGTTTAACAAAAAGATTAATTATATTATAAATAGTGTATTTTTAGATCCAGAGGGTAGATATATGATTATTAATTGCCATATAGATAATAACAATACCACACTGGTAAACTTATATGCACCCAATGATGATAAACCTTCTTTCTTTGGTGACATGGAGCTCAAATTGGCAGATTATGTTGATTCTGATATTATTATGGGTGGAGATCTAAATGTAACAATAAATCCAAATATTGATGAAACTGGTAAAATTGTTAAACCCAAGAAATCTGTTTTTTCTCTTCTGAAATTAATGCAAACTCTTAACCTAATATATATTTGGAGAACCTTAAATCCATATGAGAAGGATTTCACTTTTTATTCAAACAGACATCAGTCATTTTCAAGAATTGATACGTTCTTTGTTCCTAAGGCAATTGTAGAGAACGTGCAGGCTAAAATCCACCCAATAATGATTTCTGATCATAGTCCAATTCAAATCGACGTAAGCTTTCCACCAGTCGCTTTCCAATTCAAACAATGGAAAATTAATATTTCTTTATTAGAAAGTGAGGAAAATAAATTACAAATTAAATAATTTATTTCAGATTTTATTAAAAAATAATCAGGATTCTGTCTCTGACATCTCCACAATATGGGAAGCACTTAAGTGTTGTGTAAGAGGAGAACTTATTAGGATTGCAAGCTTCAAGAATAAAAAACAACGTGCTGTAGAAAATTAATTATTGAATGGAATCAAACAATTGCAGGACACATTGTCCAAACAGTATAATCAGGAAACATGGATCAAACTTAGCAAACAAAGAATGGAATATGAACTTCAATACACCTCACGGTGATGCTTGGACACATCATCAGTGATAAACCCGGGGTCATAGGGTGTTTCGGGTCTTTAATCATCAGACACCCTCGCCCGGGCGATCCAGCCGGGGGTGATCAGACCCCGGCCTGTGTCCAAGTAGCGCACCACGGATCCACAGCCACCGGGAGGCCTTTTCTGCGGCCTCTAGGATGTTCTTGGTGGCTTTTCTCGACTGCAGTCCTCTAATGCCAAGGATTCTGAACACACGCTGTAGTGAGTGACCAGCAAAACCTCTGCACCCAATCTCGACTGGTTCACAGCGGGCTCTCCAGCCGTTACTCCGACACTCTACAGTGAGCTCAGCGTATTTGGCCCTCTTTCGCTCATTTGCTTCGTCAATTCGCTCCTCCCAGGGGACAGTCAGCTCCAGTAGCACCACTTGCTTGGTTGACTCCGATGTTAACACCATGTCTGGGCGGAGTGACGTGGAAGCGATATTGGCCGGGAACTTGAGTTGCCTTCCCAAGTCAACATGGAGCTGCCAGTCACGAGCGGTGGCCAGGAGCCTTCCTGAGAAGTTGGGCTGGCGGCTTGCCTTCTGTCCTGCTCTGATGAAGGTGATTGACTGCTTCGGGGCGGCCTGGGAATTGCTGTTTTGTATCGCTGCACAGATAGAATCCGCCAGGGCTTTTAAAACTTTGTCGTGGCGCCAGCGATACCGCCCCTCCCCTAGTGCCTTTAGGGAACAGCTCAGGATGTGCTCCAAGGTGCCCCTCCTCTGGCACAGTTTGCACTCCGGAGTGTCTGCTAAGCCCCAGATGTGTAGGTTGGCGGGGCATGGGAGGACATCGTACACAGACTGTATGAGGAATTTTGTGCGCAGAGGTTCAGCTCTCCAGAGCTCTGCCCAGGGGAGTTTTCGAGGTTCTGCATGCTCCCACCTTTTTCCACGCCCCTTGTTTGGACATGCTGACCATCCGGCAGCAACGTTCTTCCTCCACCTCTGCACGGATCTCCTCTTGGACCAGTTGGCGCTTCTCCTTGCCACGGGCCCGGTCCCAACGTGGCTTTGGAAAGCTGCCGAGGCCTGCCCTTCCCTTTGCCACAGTACCCAACAAGGTTTTGTGCCTCAGCCGCGCCTCTGCTCTGCTTACGGCTTCTTGTGCCTGCCACTTCCTCCCGGTCTTAACAACGATTCCTGCCGAGGCGACCTTAACATCTGCGGAGTCCCTGTACATCATTACCTCTCTAGAGCGGGTGACTTTGAATTCCTCCAACAATCCCCTGAGAGGGAGCTGCAGCTTGGTGGAATGGCCATAAAGAGCAATGCTAAATGATAATATAATAAAGCAGAAGGTTGAATATAAAATTAATAGGGCAAAATTAAAGTTTCATGAATACGGCGAACAAGCTGGAAAGCTTCTTGCGTTAAGATTAAAGAAGCAGATGACTAGAAATCATACATCTATATTAAACTTTGAGATGGTAGTATTTCTGTTGATCCCAAGCAAATCAATGAAACATTTAGAACATTTTATACAAATCTATATAAGCCTGAGAAAGATTGTAGCATAGAAGCTATGCAGTCATATTTAAACACAATACAACTCCCATCCTTATCAGAGCATGACAAAAAATCACTGGAGGAACCTATACAATTAATGGAAATTCAAAAAGCTATAAATTAATTTGCAAAAAATAAATCTCCTGGCCCTGATGGCTACAATGCAGAATTGTATCAAATATTTAGTGAAGATTTGTCTCCTCTATTATTACAAATGTACCAATCTTCATTTAATAAACAATTGTTTTCTCCAACCTTAAATTTTTCTCATATCTCATTGATACATAAAAAGGATAAAGACTAGGGATGTCCGATAATGGCTTTTTGCCGATATCCGATATTCCGATATTGTCCAACTCTTTAATTACTCTTTAATTACCGTTACCGATATCAACCGATACCTCTATATACAGTCTTGGAATTAACACGTTATTGTGCCTAATTTGGACAACCAGGTATGGTGAAGATAAGGTCCTTTTTTAAAATATTAATAAAATAAAATAAGATAAATAAATTAAAAACATTTTCTTGAATAAAAAAAAAAGTAAAACAATATAAAACAGTTACATAGAAACTAGTAATTAATGAAAATGAGTAAAATTAACTGTTAAAGGTTAGTGCTATTAGTGGACCAGCAGCACGCACAATCATGTGTGCTTACGGACTGTATCCCTTGCAGACTGTATTGATATATATTGATATATAATGTACGAACCAGAATATTAATAACAGAAAGAAACAACCCTTTTGTGCAAATGAGTGAGGGAGGGAGGTTTTTTGGGTTGGTGCACTAATTTTAAGTGTATCTTGTGTTTTTTATGTTGACTTAATTTAAAAAAAAAGAAAAAAAAAACAGATACCGATAATAATAAAACCGATACCGATATTTTCCAATATTACTTTTTAAAGCATTTATCGGCCAACAATATCGGCCGGCCGATATTATCGGACATCTTTAATAAAGACCCATTGATTTGCAGTATTATCGTCCTTTATCCCTAGCCATTATGGACAATAAAATCGTGTCAAAAATCTTTGCCACACGATTATCAAATGTAATAGGAAAAGTAATTCATACTCACCAAACTGGCTTCATGGAAGGTCGACAATCTTCAGACAATACAAGGAAATTGTTCAATGTTATTTACTATGCTAGAAGTCTCCCGTATCCCACAGCAGTATGTACTGTTGATGCGGAGAAGGCATTCGACCGCATAAACTGGTCATTTATGTTTTGCACATTACGTAAATTTGGATTTGGAGATAATTTTATACAATGGATTAAGATGCTTTATACAAGGCCCGTGGCATCAGTCAAAACCAATAATCAGATTTCAGAACCTTTTTCGTTAAAAAGAGGAGTAAAACAGGGATGTCCTGCATCTGGATTATTATTTAATTTGGTTATTGAACCCTTAGCTGCAAAAATAACAAATAAAAATAATATTCATGGTATAAAAATTGGCTCTCAGTATAATAAGCTATCGATGTATTGTGACGACATAATTCTCTACCTGTCACATGTTGACTCCTCTCTTCACTATATCAATAATGTCATCACTGAATATGGTTGTTTATCAGGGTATAAAGTCAATTGGGACAAATGTGAAATATTACCACTTAATAAACACTGCAAGAAATCACAAGTTCAGAACTCCTAAATTAAATGGAAAGAGGCAGAAATCATATATCTAGGACTGCATATTACACCAAACCTTTGTACAAGCAGAGATCTAAATCTTAAACATTTAAAACATAAGATGGAATCCAAAATGGAACGCTGGTCACGTCTCCAAATATCACTTTGGGGTCGGTCGGGTGAACATAGTAAAAATGAGTTTACTGCCAGCAGTTAATTATATAGTGAAAATTATGCCTGTCCTAATTAATAAAAGTTGGTTTAAGAAAATACATACAATGATATCACATTTTATATGGTGTGGAAAGAAGGCCAGATGCTCATACTTAAGATTGTCTTGTACACAAGATAAAGGAGGACTACAATTACCAAACTTCCTACATTATTATATCTCCTTCAGTTGTGAACAAGCAAGCCACTTATTCCATTCTTCTGCAGATAAGGACTGGATCAACATAGAAAAAAATATGTTAATGAATTTGGACATTGATGTGGGGAGTTTATATCATATTAAAAAAATACCTAATGAATTGAGGCAGAGCCCAATAGAAGCCACCTTTAACATTTTAAAACTGTGTCAGAAAATACTTGGAATCAACCCAATTACATCTCTGAATCAACCGCTTTGGTACAACTCTAATATCATAATTAATAAAAATGTGGTTAAATGGACAACATGGAAAAACAGAGGTATTACTAAACCTCATCATATTATTAATAAAAACTCCTTTAAACCGTTCAATTATTTAGTTGATTAATATATTGTACCCAGAAATAATTTTTTTAATGTAATCTCTTTAAAACACGCTGTAAATAAATGCATATCCTCTGAAAGTATGTCTTTAAATGGCCATGAACTGGAAGATGCACTTTTTAATCAAGATACAATTAAGAAATTAATTAAACTATTTTATGGAATAATAAATGAACACCATACTAGAAATGCAAATGATGCATGTGTTCGGAAATGGATGATGGACTTAAACATTTTAGATGAAAGAGACATATCATGGAATGATGTTTGGAAAAATGCAAATAAGCCCTTTAGAAACATTAAAGATAATCTGACTCAATTTAAGATCTTGAATAGATTGTATTTTACATCTTCTCAGCTGTTTAAAATTGGTGTAGTAGACACACTCAGTGGCCTAGTGGTTAGAGTGTCCGCCCTGAGATCGGTAGGTTGTGAGTTCAAACCCCGGCCGAGTCATACCAAAGACTATAAAAATGGGACCCATTACCTCCCTGCTTGGCACTCAGCATCAAGGGTTGGAATTGGGGGTTAAATCACCAAAAATGATTCCCGGGCGCGGCACCGCTGCTGCCCACTGCTCCTCTCACCTCCCAGGGGGTGATCAAGGGGATGGGTCAAATGCAGAGGACAAATTTCACCACACCTAGTGTGTGTGTGACAATCATTGGTACTTTAACTTTAACTTTAACTTAGATAGCAAGTTATGTATGAAGTGTCGAGCAGCCGAGGCAACTCTTGTTCAAGAGTTATGGTTGAAAACAACAAAATCAGCAATCACATTCCTTAATATAAACATCCCAATGACACTGCAAGCTTGTATTCTTGGGGATCTCCATCAATGTAGTAACGTGTCATCAAAGAGTATGCATAATAACAAAAAGGGTAATATTAAAAAAATAAATAGATGTTGATAGTCCAACACATACTGACTGCTATACACAAGCTATGGATGATAAATAAATGGGTTATACTTGTATAGCGCTTTTCTACCTTCAAGGTACTCAAAGCGCTTTGACAGTATTTCCACATTCAATCAATCAATCAATGTTTATTTATATAGCCCTAAATCACAAGTGTCTCAAAGGGCTGTACAAGCCACAACGACATCCTCGGTACAGAGCCCACATACGAGCAAGGAAAAACTCACATTCACCCATTCACACACACATTCACACACTGATGGCGGGAGCTGCCATGCAAGGCGCTAACCAGCAGCCATCAGGAGCAAGGGTGAAGTGTCTTGCCCAAGGACACAACGGACGTGACTAGGATGGTAGAAGGTGGGGATTGAACCCCAGTAACCAGCAACCCTCCGATTGATGACCCGGCCACTCTACCAACTTCGCCACGCCGTCCCTGGAGATGATATCAGTAGAAAAAACTGCATTTAGTTTAGATAATAATGAGTCATATATTGGAATCTGGGATCCGTTATTCAAATTTGTTTAAACTATTAGATGAACCAAAAAATATGACTTATTTTATCTTTGTGGAAAATATTGGACACAGTGTGTTGTCAAGTTAATGAGATGTGATGCAAGTGTAAGCTACTGTGACACTATTTTATTTTTTATTTTTTTATGTTTTTATGTTTTATAAATGTCTGTAATGATAATGTCAATGAGGGATTTTTAATCCCTGCTATGTTGAAATTGTTACTAATATTGATACTGTTGTTGATAATATTCATTTTTGTTTGACTGCTTTTAGATTGTTTTGTGTCATGTTTGTGTGTCCTCTCAATTGCTCTGTTGATTGCTATTCTGAATGTTGCTGGGTCAGGTTTGGCTTTGGAATTGGAATTGCATTATTGCATTATTATGGTATTGTTGTGTATTGTTTTGTTGGATTGATTAATTAAAAAAATAAAATAAAAATAACAAATATTTGTCAAGGTTTGGTGGGTGTTGCTTGCAGCGTCACCCCGAGGATGCAGAGACAGCAGGCGGAATGCAAGTAAAACTAATATAATTGTAACAGGAAGCAGGGAATGAACAAAAACGGCACACTAAGCAACAGTCTACAAAGTACAGAGATCCAGCACTGAAGGAGGGACCCAGGTGGAACTAAATAGAACTAAGTAATGAGAATCCGGTGTGCTGGCAGGACATGGAACAGAAAGTGAAGGTGCTTCAAAACACAGAGACCAAACCGGAAATACTTACAAAACAAGAGCACCAGAAAAGGAAGTAATTCTAGAAAGTAAATAAGAAAGTAGAAACTAAAAGAAATAGCACTGGACAAGAATTAAAACACCAAGACACAGGAAAACACAAACATGACCAAGCCTGACAGATTGACAAGCTACTACCGCGGTATGTTAAGAGGTATGGCGTGCACGCTGCGTTCACATCTTCTTTTCATTCATATTTCTGCCCGTTTCTTTTCCCTTCTATGTACATGACTGTATCATTGCAGTTTTACAGAATTTATGGGTTAGTCTTATTTTGAATTGTCCTTTTAGTTTGTACTGTGCAAGGTGACAGCTGTCAATTGTAATTTGGATGGGGGAGTGATCACATTAAATGACACGTGTATTTGGATTAGTTCCAGTCTTTTTATAACTCATTCTTTTCATTTGTGCTGTGCAATGTGACAGCTACCATAACGTGTAAAGGAGCGACCGCAGGAAATAAATAGTACATCTGTATTCCATGCCGGCAAATACATTACCTTGCGGTGTGGATTAGTGTGTATTTGTTGCTTTTAAGAAAAGTAGCGGTGGTTATCTTTAAATACTGGCAAGAGACGTTCGCATTAAAGTAATTTTCTTTTAGGCATGTAAGTGTTAAACGTCTTGGCCCTGGATCACCCCTTCCAAGCAATCATGCCAGAAGAGAGAAAGTAGACAGAAGGAGAGTGTTTTTCCTTTTGTGTTGTTGTAAAAAATGTGTTTTTTTCTGCTTTTAGTGTCAGGAAATACTGAATGGTACACTTTTTTTGTTGAGCTGCTTAGCAGACTCTTATTTTATTTTATTTATTTATCTATGTATTTATTTTTTTGTTGTTAGGATTACACAGATCAACATCAGTTGTTGTTTGTTCGGCTTTTATTATATAATTTAATGTTGTAGCCCACTGTTGAAGTATTGTGAAGAACATTCTGGAAAAAGCTGTATTATTCTTCTGAATCATTAATATGATACAATGAAACAATAACTATTTGTTCAAGGGGAACCTATTCTGTAAAACAAACTTTTCTTACCTATTGGTGCCTGTTTTTGTGTATTTGGGATCTGCATAAGTCCCGAAAATTTGAAATCAAAACAGTGGAGACATGGCATGGATATTTATAAAACAATCTGGCATCCCTTCATATTTCCTTCAAACAAGCCGTTTGGAATTTGACCAATTGGTGATGTCAGCGGATAGCTCCATATATGGTAAAGTTTTACCCCATGAGCTTTGCGCGAGTACGCCATTGTAGTATTATTTTTCTCTGTCTTCTTGTTGTGGGACAGACTTGTACATGTACATGCATCCTCTGCTGTTGCCATTTCTAACACAAAGTAGCGGATAGTTCGAACTTATATCTTTTTGTTGTTGTTAGGATGGAAGTGTTAAAAACCATAGCATAGCTAATGGGGAGAAAACGCAGTCGGAGCGGAGGCACATAAATATGACAGCCCACAAAACGGCGCATCCTGAAGAGAAGGTCAGAAAGCGGCTTGAAGATGGTCTGTAAAATATAATCTATGCAAAATGTTGGCCAAAGAACCACCATCACATGTTATGTAGACCACAAGGACGTGTTTTAATAGTAGAAAAATCATAATATAACCCTTTTAAATCAAGCATAACTGCCTATTCCTGTATTGTTGTAGTGTGAAAAATATCTATTACGTTCAAGAGATCATAAAGTATGTGATTAATCATAATAAGCTATGAAAATCATATAATTATTATTATAGTGGCATAAAGTGTAACCCAACTAAATGAACCAATAGTTGTGCCATAACGGTCAAGGTAAAGGTAGTTTATTTCAAACATCATACCATAGTCTTGCATTACTCAACTGAAGGGTCCAAAAGGTCTCAATTATTTTGATATTTACAATTTCTGACTGTAGAACCACGTTTAGAACTGACTTAAACCACTTGGTGCCACTCCAGAAACTATGTAGCAGTTTTCCACCATCCTATGTCCCTTGGTCCCCTTAGTCCTCAAAGATTGTAAAGGGAATATTGTCCAGGGCTAATTATTTCTCATGGACCCAATTTGAAGGATGCAGGGGAATTCATTCATGTGAAATGAAGCAAAGCACTGTAGCAGCCATCGAAGCAGAACAATAGATGGAACCGAGCACTGCAGTAATTGGCGTATAAATAAATGAAACGATTCCAGGGGGGAAGAGAAAATAATCATGTATCACATCCTCTATGTGCACCGCTCAACGAATCTTGTTGTCGTATGAAGGAAAAATCTCCAGACAGCTGCACAACAGGACCTGTCGGGTTCAGCGTGTATTCTCCTGTCAGTGGTATAACCTTAGGCACTTATGTTTCCTCTTCTCGCCTCTGTTACCTGCAGCAAAGGGCATTGCTGGTTCAAACATTGAGCTGCTGGCTTTAGCAGCAGCTTATAATGATGGGACAAAGCACAGTTCTGACAGTGGCATGCATGAAACACAATGAAGAAGTATTTCCCTGTTTAAAAAAGATCAAAGTTATTGCATTCCATTTATTAGATAAAAAATTCCTTGAAAACACATACAAAGAAGGGTATTTATTGTTGATCGATCATATTGATTTGTCACTTAGTTTCAGCAGCAGTGGAAAGGGACAAAGGATTCTCGTATAGCTTTGGTCTGTCACAGGTTAGACAGCTTCCCCAGATGATATACAAAAAACACACACAAAAACCATTCTGGGCTTTCCAACTTCAGGCAGACCAACAAAACAACAGAAACACACAAAAAAGTATTGTATTTTCCATCGTCACTCTCGACTGACAACTGTAGTGGGATTGTACCTTTTGTGTGGTTCAGTGTGTCTGAAAGTGTAAAGAGAAAAAAATATGCACAATTGTTGTATTTTAATTTTTTGCTTGACATCTATTTTTTATATAGCTGTTGGAATGCAGAGATATTGTTTCACTGTCATCTTCTTGTGTCTTTTGCCACACAATTTGTCTTGCTGTTGAGAGAAGTTGGTGGATGAAATATCCCCTATTTGGCTATGTCATCTACATATAGATCTCATCGTATTTGTTCGACTGCCACTTATATATGCATATATATAAATATACATTTAAATATGCAAACCCCGTTTCCCTATGAGTTGGGAAATTGTGTTAGATGTAAATATAAACGGAATACAATGATTTGCAAATCCTTTTCAACCCATATTCAATTGAATGCACTACAAAGACAAAATATTTGATGTTCAAACTCATAAACTTTATTTTTTTTTTGCAAATAATAATTAACTTAGAATTTCATGGCTGCAACACGTGCCAAAGTAGTTGGGAAAGGGCATGTTCACCACTGTGTTACATGGCCTTTCCTTTTAACAACACTCAGTAAACGTTTGGGAACTGAGGAGACACATTTTTGAAGCTTCTCAGGTGGAATTATTTCCCATTCTTGCTTGATGTACAGCTTAAGTTGTTCAACAGTCCGGGGGTCTCCGTTGTGGTATTTTAGGCTTCATAATGCGCCACACAATTTCAATGGGAGACAGGTCTGGACTACAGGCAGGCCAGTCTAGTACCCGCACTCTTTTACTATGAAGCCACGTTGATGTAACATGTGGCTTGGCATTGTCTTGCTGAAATAAGCAGGGGCGTCCATGGTAACGTTGCTTGGATGGCAACATATGTTGCTCCAAAACCTGTATGTACCTTTCAGCATTAATGGCGCCTTCACAGATGTGTAAGTTACCCATGTCTTGGGCACTAATACACCCCCATACCATCACAGATGCTGGCTTTTCAACTTTGCGCCTATAACAATCCGGATGGTTCTTTTCCTCTTTGGTCCGGAGGACACGACGTCCACAGTTTCCAAATACAATTTGAAATGTGGACTCGTCAGACCACAGAACACTTTTCCACTTTGTATCAGTCCATCTTAGATGAGCTCAGGCCCAGCGAAGCCGACGGCGTTTCTGGGTGTTGTTGATAAATGGTTTTCGCCTTGCATAGGAGAGTTTTAACTTGCACTTACAGATGTAGCGACCAACTGTAGTTACTGACAGTGGGTTTCTGAAGTGTTCCTGAGCCCATGTGGTGATATCCTTTACACACTGATGTCGCTTGTTGATGCAGTACAGCCTGGGGGATCGAAGGTCACGGGCTTAACTGCTTACGTGCAGTGATTTCTCCAGATTCTCTGAACCCTTTGATGATATTACGGACCGTAGATGGTGAAATCCCTAAATTCCTTGCAATAGCTGGTTGAGAAAGGTTTTTCTTAAACTGTTCAACAATTTGCTCACGCATTTGTTGGCAAAGTGGTAACCCTCGCCCCATCCTTGTTTGTGAATGACTGAGCATTTCATGGAATCTACTTTTATACCCAGTCATGGCACCCACCTGTTCCCAATTTGCCTGTTCACCTGTGGGATGTTCCAAATAAGTGTTTGATGAGCATTCCTCAACTTTATCAGTATTTATTGCCACCTTTCCCAACTTCTTTGTCACGTGTTGCTGGCATCAAATTCTAAAGTTAATGATTATTTGCAGAAAAAAAAATGTTTATCAGTTTGAACATCAAATATGTTGTCTTTGTAGCAAATTCAACTGAAGGTTGAAAATGATTTGCAAATCATTGTATTCCGTTTATATTTACATCTAACACAATCTCCCAACTCATATGGAAACAGGGTTTTTATATATATATATATATATATATATATATATATATATATATATATATATATATATATATATATATATATATATATATATATATATATATATATATATATATATATATATATATATATATATGTGTGTATGTATATATAAATGTATATGTATATACAGTTGCAAGAAAAAGTATGTGAACCCTTTGGGATTACTTGGATTTCTGCATAAATTGGTGATAAAATGTCTTCTGCTCTTCATCAAAGTAAGTTGATAGATAAACACAGGCTGCTTAAACTAATACTGCACAAAAATATAGGTGTTCATCTTTTTATTGAACACAACATGTAAACATTCACAGTGCAGGGTGGAAAAAATATGTGAACCCTTGGATTTAATAACTGGTTGAACCTCCTTCGGCAGCAATAACCTCAACCAAACGTTTCCTGTAGTTACAGTTCAGACCTGCACAACTGTCAGGAGAAAGTTTGGACCATTCCTCTTCACAAAACTGTTTCAGTGCAGCAATATTCTTGGGATGTCTGGTGTGAATCACTCTCATGAGGTCATGCCACAGCATCTCAATCAGGTTGAGGTCAGGACTCTGACTGTGCCACTCCAGAAGGCGTATTTTCCTCTGTTGAAGCCATTCTGTTGTTAGATTTACTTCTATGTTTTTGTCCTGTTGCATTACCCATCCTCTGTTGAGCTTAAGTTGGCGGACAGATGGTCTTAGGTTTTCCTGCAAAATATCTTGATAAACTTGGGAATTCATTTTTCCATCGAGGAAAGCAATGTGTCCAGGCCCTGAGGCAGCAAAGCAGCCCCAAACCATGATGCCCCCCTCTACTGTATTTCACCGAAGGGATGTGGTTTTGATGTTGGTGTACTGTTCCTTTTTTCTTTCACACATGGCATTGTGTGTTCCTTCCAAACAACTCAATTTTGGCTTCATCTGTCCACAGAATATTTTGCAAGTAGTGCTGTGGAACATCCAGGTGCTCTTTTGCAAATTTCAAATGTGCAGCAATGTTTTTTTGGACAGCAGTGGTTTCCTCTGCGGTGTCCTCCCATGAACTCCATTCTCGTTCAATGTTTTATGTATTGTAGATTCGTCAATAATAATGTCAGCATGTGCCACAGATTTCTGTAAGTCTTTAGCTGACGCTCTAAGATTCTTCTTCACCTCACCGAGCATCCTGCGCTGTGCTCTCACAGTCATCTTTACAGGTCGACCACGCCTAGGGAGAGAGGTAACAGTGCTGAACTTTCTCCATTTGTCTGTCTTACTGTAGACACATGTGTATCAAAGCTTTTAGAGATACTTTTGTAACCCTTTCCAGCTTTATGCAAGTTAACAATTCTTGAGCTCTTTTGTGCGAGGCATGGTTCACATCAGGCAATACTTCTTGAGAACAGCACACTTATCACAGGTGTGTGTTTTTTATAGGGCACGGCAGCTTTAACCAACACATATGATCTCGTCACTGATTAGACTCAATGTTGTCTGAGTATCGGCTCCAATCAGCTCTTGGAGAAGCCATTAGTCTAGGGGTTCCATACTTTTTCCACCCTGCATTGTGAATGTTGACATGTTGTGTTCAATAAAAAGATGAGAACTTGTAATTTTTTGTGCTGTATAAGTTTAAGCAGACTGTGTTTGTCTGTTGTTGTGGCTTCGATAAAGATCAAAACACATTTTATGACCAATTTATGCAGAAATCCAAGTACTCCAAAATGGTTCACATACTTGTTCTTGCAACTGTTTATGAATATGTATTTATTTATGTATATATATGTGTATATACGTATACACATATGTATACAAAAATGTAATACAAGCTCAGCAGAAACAGACGGTAGAGAGGAAATCTAAAGTCACTTATCTGAGATTTTCATCAAAACATGTCAAGTCTTTTCTCAAACCAATCACATCTGTCCGGTTGGCGGCTTCACAATAAGAGCGCTACGCTTCACATACAGTCTAACCAACAAAACAACGAAAAATCGTCTTACAATACGACCATGCTAATTTGTTATTCTGTGGTATTTCTACCTAAATAAATATTTTCTGGTAGATTGAAATTAAGTGTATTGTAATAGCAGCGGCGATATGAAGTAGGAAGAATTTCTGAACAATCTTTTCTTCTTCGCTACCACGAAAACTAGGTTTAATACTGCAGGCATGCCTGCCACTGCACTTTGTAGCCCACATCGGGTAAATACAGTTCACTACACAATATTACCATCGATATGGTATATTCTTTTATAACCTGTTCTGATTGATAGTCTGCATTTACAGAATGTTTAACAGGCTGAATATTACATTTCATTAATAAGTAGGTAGAGAAGGTTAAAACATTGTCATGCAGCGATATGAATGTTATTAACTTGCACAACATGTAAAGTACAGAATATCAGAAACATTTATTCAGGTAGAAAAATATCATCAAACATCTTGGACAATCAAAACATAATCGTAACAATCCATATTTTGTGTTATTAATGCATGAAACTGTTATCTAAACATGGAAGTGTAGCTTCTCTCTCCTGAATGCAAGTGCTCTTAAAGCAGGAATACAAATTCTGTATTCCTACGAAATACAAACTCTGGCAAGACACCAACGCACTGCAGGTATTTTTTTAATTCTCTTTAATAGTGTGTTTATAACCTTTTTGTGTTGAGCTGCTTCAAAAAGCATCATGTTTCAAAACATTTCATTAAAGCAAATCAATTGTCCAGTCATGGTATTAAAACTTAAATGTATCTGTCTAGGGTATACTTTTTAATGACTAAAAATTATATCTTTATCAAGAAAATGTGATTAATCGCGTCAAAATATTTTAATTGTTTGACAGCCCTAATATATATAAATATATATATATATTAGGGGTGTGGGAAAAAATCGATTCAAATTCGAATCGCGGTTCTAACGTTGTGCGATTCAGAATCGATTCTCATTTTTAAAAAATCTATTTTTAAATTTTTTTTTTTTTTTTAATCAATCCAACAAAACAATACACAGGAATACAATAACAATGCAATCCAATTCCAAAACCAAACCCGACCAGCAACACTCAGAACTGCAATAAACAGAGCAATTGAGAGGAGACACAAACACGACACAGAACAAACCAAAAGTAGTGAAACAAAAATGAATATAATCAACAACAGTATCAATATTAGTTACAATTTCAACATAGCAGTGATTAAAAATCCCTTATTGACATTATCATTAGACATTTATAAAAAAAAAATTTTTTAAAGTACAATAGTGTCACAGTGGCTTACACTTGCATCGCATCTCATAAGCTTGACAACACACTGTGTCCAATATTTTCACAAAGATAAAATAAGTCATATTTTTGGTTAATTTAATAGTTAAAACAAATTTACATTATTGCAATCAGTTGATAAAACATTGTTCTTTACAATTATAAAAGCTTTTTACAAAAATCTACTACTCTGCTTGCATGTCAGCAGACTGGGGTAGATCCTGCTGAAATCCTATGTATTGAATGAATAGACAATCGTTTTGAATCGTAAAAATATCGTTTTTGAATCGAGAATCGTGTTGAATTGAAAAAAAAATCGATTTATAATCGAATCGTGACCCCAAGAATCGATATTGAATCGAATCGTGGGACACCCAAAGATTCGCAGCCCTAATATATATATATATATATATATATTTTCATATTTATATTTATATTTTATATATATGTAGAAACTCAATCTGCTCAAAGGAAGGTCAGTTTTGTAGCTTCTGTAACGAGCTAAACTGCTTTCAGATGTGTGAACATGATTGCACAAGGGTTTTCTAATCATCAATTAGCCTTCTGAGCCTATGAGCAAACACATTGTACCATTAGAACACTGGAGTGATAGTTTCTGGAAATGGGCCTCTATACACCTATGTAGATATTGCACCAAAAACCAGACATTTGCAGCTAGAATAGTCATTTACCACATTAGCAATATATAGAGTGTATTTCTTTAAAGTTAAGACTAGTTTAAAGTTACCTTCATTGAAAAGTACAGTGCTTTTCCTTCAAATATAAGGACATTTCAATGTGACCCCAAACTTTTGAACGGTAGTGTACATCTATATGTATATTTATATATATGTATATTTATATTTATATATATGTATATATATATATATATATATATATATATATATATATATATATATATATATATATATATATATATATATATATATATATACACATATATATATATATATATATATATATATATATATATATATATATATATATATATATATATATATATATATATACATGTATATATGTATTTATACATACATGTATATATGTATGTATACATGCATATATGTATGTATACATACATTTGTATGTACGTATATGTACTTATACAAGGGTATGTAAATATGTGTGCATATAAATATATATATATATATATATATATATATATATATATATATATATATATATATATATATATATATATATATATATATATATATATATACATATATATATATATATATACATACATATATGATGAGTAGATAAAACGGCTTAAAAACAGGGAATTTTCTTTTTAAAGACGCTACTTCCAAGCTGTGCAGTCCTGACAGCAGATGGCCTTGTGCACTCTTTCTTAGTCCATCGTGGCCAAAAGGGACAGACTTGATCTGCAGAACTGCGGTTGTATGAGCCACAAATGGAGAAGAAAGGAGGTCATCTGTGTCTGGGAGGCAAAGGCCTAGAATGCACTACACTTTAACAAAATTCGCTTTCCAAATACTATTCTGAAGGTAAAGTTAATTAAGGTAACAACCAAGACTAATCTTGATAATTTTTTTAATTTAATTTTATTTATTTATTTTTTTGTCCTGTCCAGCCTCTCAGGCAAATCATATTGTTGATGTAGATGCCCATATCGGCTATTCAGATTTACTTTTCAAAAGAGAAGTGTGGGATACTTCTCTTGTTGCCTTATTTGTTTTTGACTTTATTAAATGTATTTATATTATCATTTGGTGCAGCCGGGCCGTAGCAGGAGGGGATAGAAAGAGAAAACGAAAGACAGAGGGGGAAATTGTGGGGACAAGAGGGGGATAAGACAGAGAGACAAAAACAACAACAGCAAACACAACAATAACAACAACAACAATAGAGCAACATCAGCAAATATGATATGTACAAATATGATGGTAAAAGTGATAGCAAAGAAGCAGTTAGCGAAATAAATAATAATACAGAAATGGCAATGAGCATTATTACACTACAAATGGAGCAATACAAATACCAATAGAAATAGCGCTATTGATAATAAACAATACCAATAATTGACCTCTATTATCATTAATAAAGTTGTTCAAATGCAACAATGCATATACGTAATGATCAGTGGCGTGCGGTGAGGTTAATGTCTGGTGAGGCACGACTGCATCATCACAGTCAGATTTACAAACATATGAACCTGCAGTGCAGGTGTACCTAATGTTGTGTCCCTGCGGTCGTTCGCGGCTCCTGCAGCGCGACCATTGTTGTTTTTGCACTTTTTGGCTTCTTGTTAAGTGACTTTTTTTTGGGTGGATTCGGTCTTGCAAGTGGAGGGTTTGGGTGTGGGCTTTGGTTGGTGTGGCCGCGGCGCTCCCGTCGGGCGGTGCATTCTGCAGCGGAGCTGCTTGGCACCAGGAGGCGGGGTTATGAGAAGAGCCTCACACAGTGTGTCTTCGCAGCAGAGTTTTATGATTGCTCAGCACTAAAAATACGTTACACACATACAGTTGTTGACAAAATACACAGTACATTATATACCTCAGCTAACTAAACTATGGAAATGTATAATATAATTCATATAGCAATACGGTCTCACTGCACAGCAGGCCAGCAGTTAGCCGAGTCATTGCGCACAATCCATGTTGAGGCACAACGCAGTGACGTGCCTCAACTGGCTGCTGATCACCGCACCGTCTCTTCTCAGTATTTGAACGGCAAATGTGAAAATAAAAACAATCTAAAACTGGTGAAGTTAAATGGAAAATAACTTTAGTATAATCACTGGATACATATAACAATTTAATTATTTTTTTTTTCTTTTTACTTTTTTTTTTCTTTCCATGATGGCAGGTGAGGCCGGGCCTCCCCTGCCTCTAGTGACGGCACGCCACTGGTAATGATAACTAGAGACACAAAAGAAAGCAGAAAAATGGATGGGAAGAAAGAGAACCTTGTAGATTGTTTTAGTAAAAATAGGTTAAGTTTTGTCAGTGTGCCATGTGTTATCCAATTTACCCTAGGGTAACAACGTTAATTTATGTTTGATGAAATGTGATTATGTGCATGAGTGTATGTATGTATATGTACTTGTATATGTACAGTATGTGTACAGTAAATGTATATGTACAGTATGTATATATGTATGTTTGTACAGTGTATGTATATGTACAGTATGTGTATATGTATGTTTGTACAGTGAATGTACGAATTTTGAGTATGTTTGTGGGAGCGTAGGTACCTATGTATGTATGTATGAATAACGGTGTGTATGTGAGTATATGTGTATTTGTATGTACAATATATTTGACTAATCTTGATTATGTTATATCCTGTGTCTTCTGTAATGGACCTTTGTGTTTTGTATACCGGGGCTGATTTTTCCTAAATGTTTAGTTATGACAAAAGAAATATAGTACGATAACTATACAAATCTGTTGCTATGCCTTTGCAGGAAAACGGATTTTTAAATTTCAAATACGTTTTGTGAATGTGTGATGACGAGCTATAAATCACATTACAATTGTCAGCCTGCTTATAGCAGTGCATATTTAATGGGATTAAATGGGTGATATACTGTTAGCCTTTTTTGGGGGATGGAGACGGAACAAAACATTCCCTTTGGAAGCTATTAGGTTGTCATTTATCAGGCTTGTAAATATCACGCCTTGGTAGATTTTGTAATTACATTTCTTTGTTATCTCTGTTGCAATATGTTGCCTGACATTCGAGGGTAATAAGGAACCTTTTACAGCTCTTCTGTTTGTTAAAGACACCAGACAACTAAAGCGTTTTAGGGGGGAGGATAAACTCTGTTTTCTCTCTGTGTGTCTACCTACGCATTACAGTTGTACAGTCATTTGCAATGATGTTTGTTTCTCTTAATTACCTAAGGGACGGAGTGGACTTGGCTCCATTTTCATCTGGGCCTCAGGAAACGGTGGCAGAGAGCAGGACAACTGCAACTGTGATGGTTACACCAATAGCATTTTCACATTGTCCATCAGCAGCACGACGCAGTCCGGCAGCGTGCCGTGGTACAGTGAACCATGTGCCTCCACCCTTGCTTCTACCTTCAGCTCGGGAAACCCAGGGGAGAAACAAATAGTAAGTAAACACACACCTTGAAAATGTATGGTTTCATGTTGGGGGGGAAAGAACACAAGAAAGTTGTCCACAAGTACGCGCGTACATATTTAAAATCAATACTTTTTTAGTGCAATCATACATCAGCAACATTTCTCTGCTGTCAATATAAGAGTGACTCATGTGCAAAACGCAGGAAACCAAGCTGACAAGTGCTGAGAAACCGCCACATGCTGTCTTCGATCTGCTTGTCAAGAAACACTTTCCTCAGGGACAAAAACACAGATAACCATTTAATCTAACATGCCCTTTAAAAAGAGGCATGCTGCAGGCCACACCAACAAATATGCCTCTCTGGATGTTTGTCATGGTGCCTTTGCAGTTATTAGGATAAAGGTTCCTTCAAACAACCAATCCAAAATTTTTGCTTCTGATTTTAAATATTTATTTCAAAAGAATTGCCTTTTGAAGCTAAATGACTGAATAGTTTAATGGTAAATGGTAAATGGGTTATACTTGTATAGCGCTTTTCTACCTTCAAGGTACTCAAAGCGCTTTGACACTATTTCCACATTCACCCATTCACACACTGATGGTGGGCGCTGCCTTGCAAGGCCCTAACCACGACCCATCAGGAGCAAGGGTGAAGTGTCTTGCTTAAGGACACAACGGCCGTGACTAGGTTGGTAGAAGCTGGGGATCGAACCAGGAACCCTCAGGTTGCTGACACAGCCACTCTCCCAATGGCGCCACGCCGTCCCCAATGACTGCTTGCTCAATGGCTTTCCATGGTTTCATTTCTAAGTGGTATATTGGCTTACTGGGTACATGATTTCATTGCCTAATGATTTTAAGATTTTATGATTACAATGTTCATTAAGCTCAGGCTATATGGCCTATAGGCAGTATGGCTCCATTGCGCCGTTGTTCTTAAGTGCTATTTCTTCATCATTCCAAGGCTCTTTGGATTCATTTCCCCATGGATGTTAGGCGCTGTGGCTACAATGCTTTGTAGGACCTGTGTCTTGATTGCTTAATGGTGGTATCCTTGGTTCCATTGCCCCGTGGCTTTTGAACTGTAGTTTGATGGCTCTATTTCTTAAAAGGCATACCTGAGATTTGCCTTTGGAAATATGGGAGGTTTTTCAGGACAATAGGATAACCACATTTATTTGTGGATAGTAAGCCCCCCCCCCCCCCCCCCCCCCCCCCCCCCCCCCCCCGTTTGTCAAGATATCAACACAAGTCCGCAGTTGTAGCTCAACTTACGAGTTTGAGATACGGGGTGTCTCTCGGCTTTCTACAAGCCGCTAGATGGTGTAGCTATTGCCACAGTGAACGCCTTAAAGGGAAACTGCATTTTTGGGGGAATTTTGCCTATCATTCACGATCCTCATGTGAGATAAACACATATATTTTTCTTTTTTTATGCATTGTAACTCGTAAGTAAACGAGTAAAAAATGGAGCCTATAGGAGTCGCTCTTCCGCCTATAAAAAAGCTCTAAAAAAACATCCAAACATATCCATCAACGTTTTATATACACACTGTATATGTACCGTATTACGATAGCAGGTACAATTATGCATGATACCACTCCTACAGACATCACACATGGGACAGTTTAGTAAGTAAGAATTGTTTTAGTTATATTATAAAACTTACAAACGTTGCTTGTGGGGATAAATCCTATCAATCCATATGAATAGAAACACTATGGACAAAACGTCACTTGAACTTCCAGTTTAAAACTTTAAACAGCAGGAAACATTGTAAAGGTTCAGCCAGCAGCACCCACAGAATACAAACTTGCCTAAAAGATGGCGCTATAGCATAAACAGTAACACACCCTTTCAGTGTATTTGCATGTTTTATGAAAACTATTTGCGTTATGGCCGTCAGCGAAGAAACCCATAAATTAGCCGCACTGTGCTATCAGCCGCAGGGCTCAAAGCGTAAGAAAAAAGAAACAGCTTATATTTCGGAATTTATGGTAATGTAACAGGCGCATTCATGGTAACTTGGAATATTTACGTATTTTGCTTATTTTAAGCATACGGCAGTGCATCACAACGTTCACAAGTTCTTTCAACAACTATTGCTACTAATCATGACAGACTTGATGAGAGACAACAAATACAATAAAATAAAATAGTCACTTATTGTAAAAAATCTGCTCTCACTATGTTCAAATATTGCCGTTTGGATGAAGATATAATCAAAATCCTTGTAAAGGGTTTAAAAAAAAAAAAACGTTCGCGCAGGTAAGCGCCTTTTTGTGTCTTACCAACTTCTCGGTTTATGGCTACAACCTTTTACTATCCAGGTAATGATTTATCATCTAGAACAGACCTGGGCAAATTCTGCCTGTGGCCCGTTTAGATTATCTATCCGACACGCCGGACGTTTCCATTTTTAATTTTTTTTTAAACCTTACACATCAAAACTGTAGCCGCCAATATGATGTGCAGTCCCGTTTTCAGATTAGCGTAAATCTTGAACTGTAGAAAGTATTCCACTGGTTGGAATCTGCGCTTTTAAATGATATACGGGTTGTTGCAATAATCTACGCCACAGCAGCTCCAGGCAGACGAGGCATGAAGCGGAGTGGGCAGGGTTTGTTTACAGAGCAGCCAGCCTGAAACGCGAGTGTCCTGGACAAGCGTGGAGCAGATTTCTTACAATAAAGTTCTGCAGAAAAGTGACATTGTATCAGGTTGTAGGTGTTTTTTACCCTTTGTCTTCATATTTCGCCGGGTTTGTTGCATTTATTTGAGTTTGGCTTGATTCTAAAAGATGTGGAGGTGCACTGAGAAGTAAAAGAGGAGCGATGTTCATTTGTTGCTAATATTCAGTGTTTTATCATTCATAGTTAAAATAACATTGTAAATCCCACATTCTTTATTTTCATGCACATTCTGGATGTCTGCATTCAGTAAAATTATAAATATATAAAATTCCATTCAGTGTTTTAAGGTGGTCATAACATTTGTAGCATTCAATCAGAAATTATTGTGAGTTTTTGTATTAGTGTTATTTAAAAAAGCATATATATATCATAGGGATGTAACAGTATTATAAATACTGCGGTATTTCTGTTTCAAAGTCTTCCCAATATTACGGTGATGTGAAGTGAAGTGAATTATATTTATATAGCGCTTTTCTCTAATGACTCAAAGTGCTTTTACATAGTGAAACCCAATATCTAAGTTACATTTAAACCAGTGTGGGTGGCAGTGGGAGCAGGTGGGTAAAGTGTCTTGCCCAAGGACACAACGGCAGTGACTAGGATGGCGGAAGCAGAAATCAAATCTGCAACCCTCAAGTTGCTGGCACGGCCACTCTACCAAGCGAGCTATGCCGCCCCCATAGCTCGGTTGGTAGAGTGGCCGTGCATGTGACGATATCAAATGAAAACTTGGCTAGTGTAGTTTTTTTGGCCTTTTATCATTAGCCTGGTCTTTAAAGAAAGTACATATCCCAGAATCCTCTGTGCTGCGCCTCAACGGCAAGGTGGGGACGTTGAACGAGGTATGCAGGAAGTGAAGTGTGTGCATACATGTCAAAGATAAAATAATAGTTTTTTTGCACATTAAATCTGTCCATAACTGAGTTATGTTGCCAAAAAACAGACAAACAAGCCCAGGCCAAAACATAACCTCTTTGGCGGAGGTAAGAAAGTCTGCGTTCTGCAAAGCGAAGCGCCACTTTCGTTTCAAGTGTTTCCAAGGCGACACAGAGCTAGGCGATCTCGTCGCACCGCACAGCGGGAAATCACCAAAAAAAATGTTCAACATGGGAAATACGAGTAAACTAAAAAGCTACTTGATACATCAATCAATCCATCCATCTATTTTCTACCGCTTGTCTCTCTCAAAGTCCCCGGGGCGCTGGAGCCTATTCCAGCTGCACTCGGGTGGAAGGCAGTAGACAAGTCGCCTCCTCATAAACCGTCACACTGAAAATATATTTGAAGCCAGCGAAGCCAAACATTAGTTTTTGAGGTATTTACATTAATAAAAGTTATATTGTTAGTTTACTTTTTTGAGAAACATTTTTCTGACTGATATACAAAATGACCACTGTAGCGGACACTGCTTCCCATAATGTAAAAGTTGATATGTGTGTATATATATATATATATATATATATATATATATATATATATATATATATATATATATATATATATATATATATATATATATATATATATATATATATATATATATATATATATATATATAATGCATAATGCATAATAAAGAAGGAAAAAAACATATATAAGTCGCACTGGAGTATAAATCGCATTTTTTGAGGAAATTTATTTGATAAAACCCAACACCAAGAATACACATTTGAAAGGCAATTTAAAATAAATAAAGAATCGTGAACAACAGGCTGAATAAGTGTACGTTATATGACGCATAAACAACCAACTGAGAACGTGCCTGGTATGTTAACGTAACATATTATGGTGAGAGTCATTCAAATAACTATAACATATAGAACATGCTACACGTTTACCAAACAATCTGTAACTCCTGATCGCTAAATCCGATGAAATCTTATATGTCTAGTCTCTTACGTGAATGAGCTAAATAATATTATTTGATATTTTACGGTAATGTGTTAATAATTTCACACATAAGTCGCTCCTGAGTATAAGTCGCACCCCCGGCCAAACTATGAAAAAAACTGCGACTTATTGTCCGAAAAATACGGTGTATATATATATATATATATATATATATATATATATTCTTTTTTTTTTTTTTTATTTTTTTTTTTTTTTATATATATACACTACCGTTCAAAAGTTTGGGGTCACATTGAAATGTTCTTATTTTTGAAGGAAAAGCACTGTACTTTTCAATGAAGATAACTTTAAACTAGTCTTAACTTTAAAGAAATACACTCTATACATTGCTAATGTGGTAAATGACTATTCTAGCTGCAAATGTCTGGTTTTTGGTGCAATATCTACATAGATGTATAGAGGCCCATTTCTAGCAACTATCACTCCAGTGTTCTAATGGTACAATGTGTTTGCTCATTGGCTCAGAAGGCTAATTGATTAGAAAACCCTTGTGCAATCATGTTCACACATCTGAAAGCAGTTTAGCTTGTTACAGAAGCTACAAAAGTGACCTTCCTTTGAGCAGATTGAGTTTCTGGAGCATCACATTTGTGGGGTCAATTAAACGCTCAAAATGGCCAGAAAAAGAGAACTTTCATCTGAAACTCGACAGTCTATTCTTGTTCTTAGAAATGAAGGCTATTCCACAAAATTGTTTGGGTGACCCCAAACTTTTGAACGGTAGTGTGTATATATATATATATATATATATATATATATATATATATATATATATATATATATATATATATATATATATATATATATATATATATATATATATATACATATATATATATATATATATATATATATATATATATATATATATATATATATATATATATATATATATATATATATATATATTAAACATTATACACACCGTCCCCCAGACAAAGTTTTTTTTTCTCTCAATGTGGCCCCTCTTGTAAAAATAATTCCCCAGGCCTGATGTTGAATACCTTTGACCAGCTAACAGGCGATCATGATCAGCAACTTAGTATGTCAACACTGCGGCTGTACAAAATAGTTAGCGCTCTTGGATCACAGCGCGGCTAAAAATAAAATGCTTATAATAACAATTTTGCTTTTACTTGGTTAATAATCAGGTCACAAGATGTAAATGGAGTATTGATGGTGCTTTTTAGACTGATTTAGAGGCAAAATTAATTACTCTCATTAGCACAATCGCTTTTCAAATTTCAAAATAATTGCAGTTTCCGTTATAGATCTGCCCCCAAACATCTGATCTTACTTCCTGGCATTAGCTTATAGCTAGAGATTTAAATAAGTTTGTTTTCTAACAATTGGAAACCAAACCTTTACCAATGGTCCAGCTTCCACAGCTTTCCAGCCTACATCCTCCTGCTGCTGAGGCTAGCTCCTCTACCCACAGCTCAGCTTAAGGTTTGAAGCTGTTCTGGGCAACATTCTCGGCACATCACCTGAAAAGCGTCCTCTCTTATCTGATTGTGGGAAATTGCTTCACTCGGAATATCCACTTTTTGACCGCAGTACTCGCTGCTATCTCAGCCTTATTGACCAGCCTTCCCTCTTCGGTAACTTGGCTCATTGTACATGTTGGATGTAATGGCACTGGAAGTTGCCAATCAGAAAGTACCAAAAAGGAGTCTGCTGGAAGAGGTACATTTTTTACATTAATGTTGTTTATCTGTGTTGGCCCTGTGATGAGGTGGCGACTTGTCCAGGGTGTACCCTGCCTTCCACCCGAGTGCAGCTGGGATAGGCTCCAGCGCCTCCGCAACCCCGAGAGGGCCAAGTGGTAGAAATGGATGGATTATTGTTATATCAGGGTTTCCCCTACATGTAATTGATCGTGGTGGCCCGTAACAGCAAAATACAGGGCCGCCACACTTTAAAAATGAGTTGTTGTTTTTTTTTACATGAAAACAAATTCATGTAATATGTATGAATGGATATATACAGCCTACAGGGTATCCGCGGGGTCTTAAAAAGTCTAAAAATGTCTTATATCCAATAATTTGAATTCAAGGCCTTAAAGGCCTACTGAAATGAAATTGTCTTTTTTAAACGGGGATAGCAGGTCCATTTTATGTGTCATACTTGATCATTTCGCGATATTGCCATATTTTTGCTGAAAGGATTTAGTAGAGAACATCGACGATAAAGTTTGCAACTTTTGGTCGCTGATAAAAAAGCCTTGCCTGTACCGGAAGTAGCGTGACGTCACAGGTTGTGGAGCGCCTCACATCTGCACATTGTTTACAATAATGGCCACCAGCAGCGAAAGCGATTCGGACCGAGAAAGCAACGATTACCCCATTAATTTGATCGAGGATGAAAGATTTGTGGATGAGGAAAGTGAGAGTGAAGCGATTCAGATAGGGAAGATGCTGTGAGAGGCGGGTGGGACCTGATATTCAGCTGGGAATGACTAAAACAGTAAAGAGTGTATATATAGAGTATATATACTCTATTAGCCACAACACAACCAGGCTTATATTTAATATGCCACAAATTAATCTGCATAACAAACACCTCCCCCCTCCTGTCCATATAACCCACCAATACAACTCAAACACCCGCACAACACACTCAATCCCACAGCCCAAAGTATCGTTCACCTCCGTAAAGTTCATACAGCACATATATTTCCCCAAAGTTACGTACGTGCCATTGCACAGAGCGGCACGCACGTACGGGCAAGCGATCAAATGTTTGGAAGCCAAAGCTGCGTACTCACGGTAGCGCGTCTGCTATCCAACTCAAAGTCCTCCTGGTTGTGTTGCTGTAGCCAGCCGCTAATACACCGATCCCACCTACAGCTTTCTTCTTTGCTGTCTTCATTGTTCATTAAACAAATTGCAAAAGATTCACCAACACAGATGTCCAGAATACTGTGGAATTTTGCGATGAAAACAGACGACTTAATAGCTGGCCACAATGGTGTCCCAATATGTCCGCTACAATCCGTGACGTCACGCGCAAACGTCATCATACCGAGATGTTTTCAGCAAAATATTTCGCGGGAAATTTAAAATTGCACTTTACTAATCTAACCCGGCCGTATTGGCATGTGTTGCAATGTTGAGATTTCATCATTGATATATAAACTATCAGACTGCGTGGTCGGTAGTAGTGGGTTTCAGTAGGCCTTTAAGGTAGTTGAGTTGAGTTGAGTTGAGTTTGAGTTTATTTCGAACATGCAAGCATACAACATGATACATCACAATTTCCAGTTTCTCTTTTCAACATGTTCGAAAAGGAGTAGGAAGAAGCAGAGCTACCCCTTTTCTTTACATAACAGTTGCTGAAACTTTTTTTATTCACTTCCTGTTCTCAATTTTTTCACAATAAACTCCATATGTAATCACAATAAAAATAAATAAATAAATAATAGTAAGAATTTAATAATAATAATTGGTGAAGAAAGTCATATTTCATATGATGAGATAAGTAAGATTACTTTAAGAATGAATGAATGAATGGATGAAATAAATTGAGAATGTTTGTCATGGTTCTTCTTCTTTGTACTTTGTAAACACTTTAAGTTTGAAGAGTTTCTTGAAGTGTATCATATTAGTACATTGTTTGATTGCTTTGCTTAATCCATTCCATAATTTAATTCCACATACTGATATACTGAAGGTCTTAAGTGTTGTACGTGCGTACAAATGTTTTAAATTACATTTTTCTCTAAGATTATATTTCTCCTTTTTTGTTGAGAAGAATTGTTGTATATTCTTGGGTAGCAGGTTATAGTTTGCTTTGTGCATAATTTTAGCTGTTTGCAAATTCACTATGTCGTGGAATTTCAGTATCTTTGATTCAATAAATAAAGGATTTGTATGTTCTCTATATCCAACATTATGTATTATTCTAACTGATCTTTTTTGTAACACCGTTAATGAATGAAGTGTACTTTTGTAATTATTTCCCCATATTTCTACACAGTAACTCAGATATGGTAACACTAGTGAGCAGTATAGACTATGAAGTGATTTTTTGTCTAGAACATGTTTTGCTTTATTCATTATTGACGTGTTTCTTGCTACTTTATGTGGTATATTTTTTACGTGAGATTTCCAGTTCAATTTATCATCAATCATTATACCTAGAAATTTGGTTTCATTTACTCTTTCAATTTCTATTCCGTCTATTTGTATTTGTGTTTGACTTTCTCTTTTACTATTACCAAATAGCATTATTCTAGTTTTACTAAGATTCAACGATAGTCTGTTTTTGTCAAACCATCTTTTTAATTTGTTAATTTCTTCTGGTACGTTTAAAGTATCTAATACAGTGTACATAAAATAATATTGCCTGACTATAAGAAACTGAACCTGCTGTATTGATAATATTAAGTGTAAAAAAAAATTAACTAGCATAGAAGCAGGAGACTACGCTCCATCCAGACCCACACCTCCCGCCACCTGAACAGTTTTTTCCCCTCGGCCATCAGGCACATGAACAATAACTCCAAACAGTAGCTCTTTGAATTCCTTGAATTCCTTCTAAGTCTATAACATGATCTGATAGCTCAGTTACAGCTCTTTTTATTACCAAATATGTGTTATATGTGTTTTATGTTGCACGATTGCACCAAGAAAAATTCCTAGTTTGTGAACCCGTTTTCAAACAATGGCAATAAAACTATTCTGATTCTGATTCTGATTCTGATTCTAAAAGGGCTTAAAAATCTATTGACGTTACTTTTATTTAAAACATGCATAAACTTCAGTCTCACTTTGAAATGTTTCGATTTTTGAGGACGCTATAACGTAACTACACAGCGGAACTAACTGTGCTGCCCGGTCGCAATTTATCAAACACCAGCAGCTACAGCTTAGTTAGCATAGCAGCGGAGAAAACTTAATGAAAGCCCACAGCAAAGCCAAAGTACTTGCATAAGATAGGTAAGTAAAAGTTCAACGATTTGTGTCTCCTGCACGATCAATTCAATGCATGGTTGAAGCCGGTGGATGGAAACGTATAAAGTGTTTAGTACCCAGATGTGCAGCCATCGAGGAGGGAAGCGTTTGTAAATATGGCGGTAAAAGTGAATGGAATGATAATGTAAAAGTAAAAAACCCTAGATAAGTCAGTTTTAAAAGATGCTGAAACACCACAAACACTTGCACAACTTTACAATGATAAACGTAACCCCGCCAAAGGAGTGTTATGTGGGTTAAGTGGCGCCAATTGCCGAAGGAGATCAATATGAGATGTTTAGTAGTGAAATCATACTATTACATACTGTATGCACACGCTCATTTCTCTGTGGTAGTAGTGTACTCAGCAGTAAAACTATTTTTAAAAAAAACATAATTCTCTTATATTATTTCTATTATTTGTTCCAATAATTTCAGGTCAGCTTCTCATGCCTAATCTTTTCTCCAAGTGTATACAGCAACCGACATTAAAAGCGGTTGCCTGTTTAGTGTTTACACTCATCTTATTGTGGGGTGAGGAAAGCAATGGAGATTTGCCAATGTCTTCTTGTCATGCCTAAGTAAAAACTTATCCTTGTGTATTAGCAATATGTTTTCATAAAACTCACAAAAAACAGGTAAAAATGTATCCATGCACACCAGATACAAAATGAGCTGAGCACATTTAAATGTTATCCACACTATTCACATCGAAATTCAGTTTGAGGCTTGCAAGCCATATTCGCCTTCCTTCTTTTTAGACAATCACTCTGTCTGCACACACTGTTTTTTACAACTTTGTGCAGATACAGTAATACTGTGGGTGTTTTTATCGCTTTGCTACATGCTGACAGCGGAAAAAAACATGACCAAAGTTAACCATTTGGCTTCAGCAGAGATGCTAACTGTCCCTTTCACAGACAATATATTGTTGTTAAAGATGTCCGATAATGGCTTTTTTTCCGATATCCGATATTCCGATATTGTCCAACTCTTAATTACCGATTCCGATATCAACCGATACCGATATATACAGTCGTGGAATTAACACATTATTATGCTAAGTTTGTTGTGATGCCCCGCTGGATGCATTAAACAATACAACAAGGTTTTCCAAAATAAATCAACTCAAGTTATGGAAAAAAATGCCAACGTGGCACTGCCATATTTATTATTGAAGTCACAAAGTGCATTGTTTTTTTTAACATGGCTCAAAACAGCAGCTTGGAATTTGGGACATGCTCTCCCTGAGAGAGCATGAGGAGGTTGAGGTTGGGGGGGGGGGGGGGGGGGGGTTGAGGTGGGGGGGGGGGTAGGGGGTAGCGGGGGGTGTATATTGTAGCGTCCCGGAAGAGTTAGTGCTGCAAGGGGTTCTGGGTATTTATTCTGTTGTGTTTATGTTGTGTTACGGTGCGGATGTTCTCCCGAAATGTGTTTGTCATTTTTGTTTGGTGTGGGTTCACAGTGTGGCACATATTTGTAACAGTGTTAAAGTTGTTTATACGGACACCCTCAGTGTGACCTGTATGGCTTTTGACCAAGTATGCATGCATTTACTTGTGTGTGTGAAAAGCCGTAGGTATTATGTGATTGGACCGGCACACAAAGGCAGTGCCTTTAAGGTTTATTGGTGCTCTATACTTCTCCCTAGGTCCGTGTACCACTCTGTACAGCTGCGTTTTAAAAAGTCATACATTTTACTTTTTGAAACCGATACCGATAATTTCCGAACCGATACCGATAATTTCCGATATTACATTTTAAAGCATTTATCGGCCGATTATATCGGCAGCCCGATATTATCGGACATCTCTAATTGTTGTGCTTTCCTCTACCATTGCTGATGTTGATGTTACATGAAAACACTTGATATGAAGCACACTGCACCTTTTGCAAGAAAACACTTCTATGGCAAATCAAAAAATTGGCTGTTACAATGTTTGCTAATATATTTTTCAATTAGTTTACCTTAGAGACGCTCCTGGTGTATTTAGTTAGTTTAACCATTTTGTTTTCCAATGTGAAAGAGCAGTGAATGAATTCTTATACTTAAAATTAATTCTGGACCTCTGATTTTACTTTGTCGTTGTATTTTGTGTCCGTATGGATGTGAAATGGTCTTAACAAAGTCTTTAAAAGTCTTACATTTGACATGTTGAAACCTGCACAGACCCTCAGCCACACGTGACTAATGATGCACCGAAAATTTGGCCGGCAAAAAAGAGCAGTACGCACGGAATTGTGTGGAGCAGAGGCAGAATGTCTGCGATGTGGGTGTATTTTAATATAGCTGAGATATACCCGCAGACAGCAATGTCCAAAATGTGCAATGTGCAAACATTAGGGGAACAGTGATGGCTTTTAAGGAGAGAAAATGCAGTTAAAGCAGCACTGCAAAACAAGTGTAACGTCAGGCTCATTGCAGCTCTCGCTTTTGGTCGTGGACATCGAGCGACAGAAGTAAAGAGTCTCTAAACACAAGTACAGTCTCCAATAACACCAGAAGAAGATGCTCGATTTGTTGCTAGTCATTTTTAATAAAGATAAAGTCACTAAACAAAGTACAGAAGTAGCAACAATTGAAAACATTGAGCTAAACAATATCACAAAAATATATGTTAATGCTAATTACTATTAACACAGATTTATTTTTGAATGTATGTATAACATTTTTATAGCCTTTTTAAAGAAAATATATGCATCATCACAGATGATGCATATCGTATGATGATGTAATATGGACCCCGCCCCCACCACCACAGGTATGTTGGCAATCCATTTTCACACATTGTTGTTTTTATTTTTAAAAGGCATGTTACTCGCTAAAATGGTGGTGTTTTGGGAGTGCCAAGCACAGATTAAATTGATTTATTTTCAGTGGTTGCTTTAAGATACGGTTGTTCCGGGTTACAAGTAGAGATGTCCGATAATATCGGAAATGCTTTAAAATGTAATATCGGAAATTATCGGTATCGTTTTTTTAATTATCGCTATTGTTTGGGTTTTTTTTGGTTTTTTGTTTTTTTTTATTAAATCAACATAAAAAACACAAGATACACTTACAATTAGTGCACCAACCCAAAAAACCTCCCTCCCCCATTTACACTCATTCACACAAAAGGGTTGTTTCTTTCTGTTATTAATATCCTGGTTTCTACATTATATATCAATGTAGATCAATACAGTCTGCAAGGGATACAGTCCGTAAGCACACATGATTGTGCGTGCTGCTGGTCCACTAATAGTACTAACCTTTAACAATTAATTTTACTAATTTTCATTAATTACTAGTTTCTACGTAACTGTTTTTATATTGTTTTACTTTCTTTTTTATTCAAGAAAATGTTTTTAATTTATTTATCTTATTTTATTTTATTAATTTTTAAAAAAAAAGACCTTATCTTCACCATACCTTGTTGTCCAAATTAGGCATAATAATGTGTTAATTCCACGACTGTATATATCGGTATCGATTGGTATCGGTATCGGTTGATATCGGTATCGGTAATTAAGAGTTGGACAATATCGGAATATCGGATATCGGCAAAAAGCCATTATCGGACATCCCTAGCTTACAAGCTTGGTCGTGGAACGCAATGTCCTGATAGATTGAAGTACCCCTGCATGTATTCGTCTTTGCGGAAATGCGATCTCTGTCATCTTCTCGTCCAATTTTTCTGTCATGCTGTCTGTTTGATTGAATCATGTGTCATGTGACACGCAGAGTAGTCAATCACGAGACCCGCCCCCACTTCGCCCTTGTCACCTGTCACATGCAACCAACCTTTTTTTTGGCGTGCTTTGTTTAAGCTTTTTTGCCGGCTCCATGATGTGTTACGCCAATGATATCCCCCTAGTGTTGCAGAGGCTGAGCGGACCTGAAGCTGTAATTCTCTGGTAATACCAAGAAAAAATGTTGCAAGGAAGTACAAAATACGGGAATGGGAAGGGGCCAGGAAAAATGGGCAAATGGGCAAAAAAACAAGAAAAATGAGTTTCTTGATTAAAAACGGTAGGTTTGTCAGATATGCTTCTTCGTTCCAATGCTCTTAGACTCCATTATTTAATGTTTTCTTGAAGGCTCCGTTGCTACACGATATTTAAGGACCAAAGTCTGAGTGGCTACTAAGTTGTGTGGTTCCATTGAGATCAAATTGTTCACTAGTTCCTTTGCTCTATGGTGCCACTGCTCAAAGGTTTCAATCCTTTATGCTTCCAATGTCCTGTATTCCTTCAAGACTCAAGTTACCTGATGAGTCTACCATTCTTTACAGTCACTAGTTACTATAGAAAGGATCCTGGGACCTCACCTGTCTTATGCGCACCATCTTTAACTGTGAAACCCCAACACAGGGAAGCGGAACTCTAATTGTGTCGAATTAAATGTCTCTCTCTATCTCCAATCCCATCTCCAAGGTGACAACAGACCTCAGGCAGAAATGCACAGACTCTCACACTGGAACGTCAGCTTCAGCACCCCTGGCTGCTGGGATCATTGCTCTGGCACTGGAGGCCAAGTGAGTTGAATCATTGTCTTTTTACAGCCAAAGAGCTCGCCTTGTGGCCATTCTAATGGTGTAGGATTTTATCTATAACCTCAATTAGGGTGCAGCACTGTAGGGTCTGTGACTATGTCTGCGCACCATGAGAGACGAAACAAACCTAAATCCTCGCCCAGAAGCTTTTTATAATCAGTTAATTAGCCAGACAAAGTAGAAACTTTAGCCTGTGCAGACATAATATCTTACAGTCGGTGGTGATATCTTAAACCAGTGAATGCTCCCTAACTCCCTAAAAATATGTTACTCATCAGTTCCATTATGGATTATCTTTTCTCATATCTTATGCTTAAGATTCCTATCGACATATAGCTCCTACTTCTCATAATAGCAAATAAATTACTTTTTTTGGTTTAACTCCCTGATGATCTCACACTGTTTTCTACAGGCACACTTTATCACAGCAAATACAGATATGAACAAAATGTTAAATGTTTGGTACTTGCAGTACAGCTATCATATCAGGCCAAAATACAAAACATATTCTAAAAATGTGAAGGGTAATTACCTTGTTGAGTGAGGTGAAATGTGATTGTGTTGATTGATTCAATGACCACTTAGCAGATATGTGTCTGCCAGCTAGATTTTCAGTTGGTCTTTATTGTTTAGGAAAATGACTGATTTCAAAGGTTATCTAACATAGAAAGGCACAAGTTGAAGATTATGTATGCATCTTTTGCTTTTGCCCTACCAGTCTCAGATATTGTTCACACTTAAATTGTTTGTTTTGTGTTAGATAAGTAAACCTATTGGGGGTTTTTTTAATAGAGATATCTGATTTATCAGACATGCTTTGACTTGACTGCATTGACTTGAGCTTGCTCGCTCAAGCTCAATATGTGTAGAATTATTTCCAAAAGTTTAGTCCCCAGATTGTAAAAATGCAATTTGCAAAGACTGTAAAGTGCTGTTTTTGCAAGAGCAGAGCAAAGTGTCTTCCTTTATTACTTCTAATTGAAATTGACACCTCTGAAATAATCATTAACACAGTACAGTAATCTTTGTTTATCACATCTTATTGGTTCCAGTGTAATTATTCTTAAAGGGGCTGTTTGCAACATTTACACAAATGCCTAGAGGGCGCTAACTTTCCAATGTATTTTACACAGTATATCTCGCCCTTTCACGGCTTCTCGTACATAATGACGTAATTACGAACGTACATAACATATGCTTGCTCAGGAGCTTTAAGTGTTGTTAGCTAATAATAGCAATTTGGATAAATACCTTTAATTGTCATTGAATTTATATTTTATCAAAACAACAACAAGACTGCAAATTGTTCATTGCTTCTCTTGGACTGTTTTTGTATGTGTGCACGCGCTCCCTGCGCGTACGTGTTGATCGGTTAAACCACTAATGGTAAAATGAGCTACAGTGGTGTTTTTGTTACAAACAGCACCTTTAATAATAAATTATTATTAATAAATTAAATATATTCAATGAGTATAACAAGCCTGTTTACGACCTTCTAAGTATGTTTTTTAACAGTATCGGAGCCCTCTAATGCCCAGTATTAGTGCATTTGAGTGCATTTCAGGACTTACCGCCTGGGGACTATCTTTTGTGATTACCACAACATAATAAGAGAACATTTATTGAGTACTGTAAGACATAAATAAGACTTAATTTAGAAAGAAAATTGATTAATGGATGGATTAGATTTACTTAGTGCTTTTCGAGACACTCATAGCGCTTCACTGAGAAATGTGAACCCATCATTCATTCCCTTCACAATCCCACATTAACTATTCTGATTTTTTTTTACGGGCAATTAACGCCAAAACTTCCTTTTTGACCCTTCTGCATTGCCGTAGCAGGAGAACTTGGCTGCAGTTCACTAGCTACTGATGAGCCACAAGCGAGAAGAAACGGACAAAAGAAAGT